>NW_023270816.1:7880964-7920345 GCF_011800145.1 Mirounga leonina
AAGACGACCATTTCATAATAATGAAGGGGATAGTTCTCCAAGAAGATGTAGCAATCCTCAACTTGTCTGTGCCTAACAGTAGAACATCAAAATACGTGAGGCAAAAGCTGACAGAACTGCCAAGGAGAAATAGATAAATCCACTATTTTAGTTGGAGATTTCAACACCTTTCTATCAGAAATGGGCAGACCCAGATAGCAGAAAATCAGTGAGGATATGTCTGAATTCAGTAAGTCCATCAAACTATTATATATAATTGACATCTGTAGACTACTTCAACAACTGTCAAAAACACATTCTTTCAAGCTCACATAGAACATTCACCAAGATAGACCATGTTGCAGGGCACAAAATACACCTTAACAAATTTAAAAGAAGAGAATTCATACAGTGCATGATTTTTAGACAACAATGCCATTAATGAGATAGCAATAACAGAAAAATAGCTGGGAAATCCCCCAAATACCTAGAGATTAAACAAACCATTTCCAAATAACACACAGGTCATAGAAGAAATCAAGAAAAATTTAAAAATATTTATGACTAAATGAAAATGAAAACACAACTTAACTTGTGGGATGCAGGGAAAGCAGTGTTTAGAGGGAAATTTATAACATTAAATGTACATAATTGAAAAGAATAAAGACATAAAATAAAAAATCTAAGCTTCTATTTCAGGAAGCTCAAAAAAGAAGAGCAAATTAAATCCAAATGAAGCAGAAGAAAAGAAATAAGAATTAGAGCAAAAATCAATGAACTTGAAAAGAGGAAGTTGACAGCAAAAATCAACCAAATCAAAAGCTGGTTCTCTGAAAAGATCAACAGAAACAATAATCCTCTCTAGCCAGTCTAACTAAGAAAAAAAGAGGATACTAATAACTAGTATTAGAAATGAGAGAGAGAATGTCACTACAGATCCCAAGGACATTAAAGGGATAATGAAAGAACACTCTCAACAACCCTATGCCCACAGATTTGATAACCTTCATGAAATGGGCCAATTTCTTGAACGATACAATCTGCCAAAACAAAAAGAAATAGATCATCCAAATAAGCCTATATCTATTAAAGAAGTTGAATCAATAATTAAAACTTTTCCAAAACAGAAAGTACCAGGCCCAGATGGGTTCAGATGGTGAATCCTACCGAACATTTAAGGAAGAAATTATACCAATTCTCTATAATCTCTTTTAGAGGACAGAAGCAGAGGTAACACTTCCTAACTCATTCCATGAGGCCAGCATCACCCTGACACCAAAACTGTGCAAAGACATTACAAGAAAACTATAGACTCATACCTCTCATGGCATAAATGCAAAAATCTTCAACAAAATATTAGCAAATCTAATATAATGCAGTATAAAAAGAATTATACATGTCCAATTATGATTCATCCCAGGTATGTAAATCAAGTTCAGTACTAAAAAAAATCAATTAGTGTAACCCATCATATCAAGAGACTAAAAAGAAAAATCACATTATCCTGTCAGTAGATACAGTAAAAGCATTTGACAAAATCCAACAGTCACTCATGATAAAAGCTTTCAGCGAACTAGACACAGGGAGAACTTCCTCAACTTGATAAATATCTACAAAAAACCTATAGCTAACATCATACTTAATGTTGGGAAACTCAAAGCTTTCCCACTATGATCAGGAACAAGGCAAGGATGTTCTCTTTCACTACTCCTTTTCAACAATGTACTGGAAGTCCTTGCTAATGCAGTAAGACAAGAAAAAGAAATAAAGGGTATACTGATTAGAAAGAAGAAATAAAACTGTTCACACATGGCATGACTATCAATTTAGACAGCTTGAAAGAATCAATAAAAATGCTTCTGGAACTAATAAATTACTACAGCAAGGTCACAGGATACAAAGTCAACATACCAAAGGCAGTCATTTCCTATATACCAGCAACAAACAAGTGAAATTTGAAATTAAAAACAAATTACTATTTACATGAGAATCCCCCCTCCCCAGAATGAAATACGTGTTTATAGGGAGAGGCAAAAGACCCAGCATAGCCAACACAATATAGAAGGAGGAGAATGAAGTTGGAGGACTGACACTACCTGACTTCAAGATTTACTATAAAGCTACAGTAATCAAGACAGTGAGGCGGTGGAGAAAGAATAGACAAACAATTCAATGGAAGAGAACAGAGCCCAAAATAGACCCACATACATATAGGTGAATCACCTGTGACAGAGGCAAAAGCAATAAAATGGAACAAAGATAGTCTTTTCAACAAAGGGTGCTAGAAAAACTGGACATCCACATGCAAAAAAAAAAAAAAGAAAGAAAGAAAAGAAAGAATCTATATACAGACTTTGAACTCTTCCCCCCAAAATTGACTCAAAATGGATCATAGACCTAAATGTAAAATACAAACTTATAATACTCCTGTACAAGAATACCAAAGAATAATCTGTTACTGTCTTGATGCTCTCCTCTACTGCTGGCATTACATTTTATAAACACTTGGTAATCAGTAAGTGTTAGCATACAGATGGAAAGGCTGATGTGCCCGAAAGTACTGAATGCCTCACCCCTGAGCACTGGGGTGAGTTCTCCCAGCTTCTGACTCTTGGGTGTGCTGCATAAGCCCCTGACACCGCCTCAACCCCCCACAAGGCATCAGTTGATCTCCTGTCCTCTATGGTAGACCTTGTTTTTCTTCTTGCTGATCCCTCCCCCCTCACTTCTCTCGGACTTCCTAAATGCCCTCTGTCCAAGTCTTTGTGCTGCAAAAAGTGTTTGCTCTGGCCTAGAAACACTGGGAGTGGAAAAGTATTCAGTTATAGGCATGTCTACAAATTCTTCACCTTCCCAATAGCACAGCCGGTCTCTTCTTACCAGGACACAGGGAGTCTCATTCTCAGAATCTCCGAGTCTGGCCAGCTGAAGGGCTCTGCTCTTCTCTCATGGGAACAGGCCAGCTCTGATGATGTCCTCACTAAAAAGGCAGACAACCGTGGGATTTCAAGAGCTCCAAGGAATGCAACAGAAGGATGGTGGCCTTTTCTGGCGAAGCTCAAAGGCTCCCACCCTGCATACAGGCCCATGTGCCCACATGTGCCCAGCTTGAGTCAGGACACTGAGCTCACCCAGTCCCACTGGTTTGGGTATTAGTTCACAGCAGCTCTGATTACAAACAGGATCAAATCATGCAGTTTCTGATTTTATGTAATGCTATTGTGAAAATGAGCTTAACTGCTTTCCAGTATAGTCATTAAGATTCTCTTAACTTCCCTTCTCCAGGATACCTTGCATGAGTCATGGCTGGAGAATCTCACTATACTGAGAAGCTGAAAGGTGAGATTCCTGGGGTTTGTCTTCCCAGCAATGAACCCAAGTCCTCCCTGCAGGACTGTTGTCCCTGATCCAAGGTTAGAACATCAGGAGACCATAACCTGGTAGATGTCTCCTTACCTAATCACTCCCCATCCAAGAGGGAAGACAGGTGTCTGTGCAAATTTACCTGGGTGGAGATGAGAGAGGACAAGGAGGCAAAACAGGCACAGAATGGGGCTGTCCGGTACTCAGGAAGCCCCAGTGAAGTCTTTCGGCCTGGCCAGGATCTTCCCTTCCCAAAGTCAAGTCTATTTGCCCCCAGGGTCAGTTGGACAATTTTGATTGAAGAAGACAAAAAAATCACGTAGGCCTCTGTATTAATTTGCTAGCGTTGCTGTAACAAAGTACCACGAACTTGGTGGCTTTAACAACAGAAATCTATTGTCTCACAGTTCTGGAAGCCAGACGTCCAAGATCTAGGTGTCAGCAAGGTTGCTTCCTACTGAGGACCATGAGGGAAGGGTCTGTTCCAGGCCTCTCTTCTTGGCTTGCATGTGGTCATCTTGTCCCTGTGTCTTCACATGGTCTTCCACTGTCATGTCTGTATCCAAATTTCTTCTTCTAAAGTTATCAGTCATACAGGATTAGGACCCACCCATATGGTCTCATTTTATCTAATTACTCTTTCAAGGCTATCTCTCCGAATATTGTCACATTCTGGGAATTAGGATTTCAACACAGGAATTTTTTTAGGGAACACAATTCAGCCCATAACAGTTCCTAGAACACAATTTTATTTTGAGGATACTCATGGCCCAGAGCTAAGCTGAATGGCTGTTCCTTTCGCAATCTCTCTCCACAACCTTTTCATTCCCTCAGATGAAGTCAAACACCCTTTGCATCCTTACAGAACTTGCCACCACTATAATTAAACCATGTGATGCAAAGTTATTTCATTGACGTGTCAATCTCCCTGTTCGACTGGAAGCATCAGGCGGCAGCAGGGCAAGTGGCTGTCTTGTTCTTTGCTGCATGTCCAGCACCTGGCCCAGGCTTGGCACATGGCAATCTGTGGTTGTGGAACTGTGGGTCTCTCTGTGCTTCTGCTCGCTTCTCTCACTCCTTGCTGGCCAATCCCTCAGGAGCCTCTGATCCAACATGCTCACATTTCAGAGAGATATTCCATACACTATAATTTCACTTCATATCCTTTGTGTTAACATTTAACCTCCTTTAAGGTCATTCACATTTTTACTTAAAATTTAAAAGGTAAATCTTTCATGTAATTTTTACTTTGTCTTATTATTGAGTTGTTAAGAGTTATAAAAGACCTAAATATGGAGAATATTTTTCTCACATTGGGTGGCTTTTCACTTCCTTAAAGGTTGTTTTGAAGATTATGAGTTCTTAATGTGATAAAGTCCAATCTATTATTTGTTTGTTTGAAGGTTAGTGCTTTCATTTTGTTTCTTCCAGCTTCACTGAGGTCAAGGACAATAAAAGTTGTATGTATTTAGGTTGTACGATGTGATGATTTGATACATGTATACACTGTGAAATGATCACCACAATCCAATTAACACATCCATCAGCTCATATAGTCTTTTTCTCTGTGTGTATGATGAAAACACTTAAGACCTACTCTCTTAGCAAGCTGCAAGTATAATATACAGTATTATTAACTATAATTGCCATGCTATAATTAGATCCCCAGACCTTATTCATCTTACAACTGAAAGCATGTAGCCTTTGACCAACATCTCTGAAGGTTAGTGCTTTCTGTGTGCTACAGAATCTTTGCCTACCCAGGATCATGAAGACCGTCTCCTATGTTTTATTCTAGAAAATTTTATAATTTTAACTTTTACATTTAAGTCTATCATCCACCTGAAACCTCAGTAATTCAAGAGCCATGTGTTGGAAAGACTATCCATTCCTCCATTAAATTTTCTTGACACCTTGGTTGAAAATCAATAGGCTATATAGTGTGTCTTCTGTACTCTGTTCCACCAGTTTATTTGTCTACCTTAACACCAATACACACTGTCTTGATTACTGGTACTTTATAGTAAACCTTGAAATCAGGTAGTGTTAAGTCCTCCACTTGGGCTTTTGCTTTGACACAGTTGTTTTGACTATTTTTTAAGATTTTATTTATTTATTTGAGAGAGAGAGAGAGTGCAAGTGCACACACAAGCAGGGAAAGCAGCAGTAAGAGAAGGAGAAGGAGGTTCCCTGCTGAGCAGGGAGACCAATGCGGAGCTTGATCCCAGGACCCCGAGATCATGACCCTAGCTGAAGGCTGACACCCAACCAACTGAGCCACCAAGGAGCCCCCTGTTTTGACTATTTTAGATCTTTTGTATTTCTTTATAAATCTGAGGTTAGCTTGTCAGTGTCTACAAAAAAGCTTGTTAAAGTTTCAATTGGGATTACATTTTTGGAGGAATATTTGCAGAGAATCGATATCTTAGCAATACTGATTTTTGCAATTCATAATCACGATATATATCACTCTATTCATATAGTGCTCTCTCAGAAATGTTTTACATTTTCAGTAGAGACTTATATATCATGTTAAATCTATTCCAGTATGTTATTTAAAAAAAAAATGACACACCAAGTGAAATTGCTTTATTAATTTCAATTTCCAATTGATAGTTATATATGAAAATAAATGATTTTTTAAAATGTTGATCATGTATCCTGTAAACTTGCACTTATTAAGTCTAGCAGACTTTTTGGAGATTCCTTAGGATTTTTTTCAGTAGATGGTATGTGATTTAAAAATAAGGACAGGTTTACTTTTTCCTTTCAACTTCTTTCTCAATGTGATGCACTGACTAGGGCTTCTAGCTCAAAGTAGACTAGAAGTGGTCATTGTGGGTATCCTTCATTTTTTCTAGACTTGGAGGGAAAGTCCTTCATATATCAACTGTCATCACAGTGGCTATAGTGTTTTCAAAGATGCTCTTTAAGAAATTAAAGAAGTCTTGTATTCCTAGTTTGCTCAGATATTTCCCCCCATCAATAGGGGTTTTTGTCAAAAGCTTTTTCTGCATCTTTTGAAATGATCACATAGTGTTTCTTTATTCTATTCCTGTGAATTATATTAATTAGCAAATGCTATTCCTGAGATAAGATCCACTTGTTATGCTTTATTATGTTTTCTTATATGTGACTGAATTTGCTATATTTTATTATAATTTTTCATCTATGTCCATGAGGAATATTGACTGATCTAAATTAAATTTACTACTTTTGTAATGTGTCTGTCAGATGCTGGTATCAGGATTATGCAGGCTTCATAAAATAAGGTAGTAAGTGGTTCCTATTTCCATTTTCAGAAACAATATTTTTTCTTCCATAAATGTTTGATAGAATTCACAAGTGAAACCATGAGAGAGCCACAGGGATGGTGGTCTCCAAATCTACATTCATATTCCCCTCAAATCCTTGGTGACCCAAGGACCAAGGTCGAAACAGAAACAGAACCACCCTAAAAATGCTTAAAGGCACATAGTCCATAAGGTTAGGGAGATCCATGAGAAATTTAACTGGCCACCAAATAAAGGTCAGTTATTTTTAGAGAAAGGTAACAGAATCCAGAAAGATTACAGAGCATACCACAATCTAAATAAAGAAATAGAAAAATGTATTCCGTGATCCAGAGAAAAAATAGTCAACTAAACAGATTCATAGAAAACTTAGATGGTGGAAATGTGGACAAGAATTTTTAAATAAGTGATGTGTCAAAGAATCTTCAGAAAAAATATATATTTGAATACAAAGAGTGAAGTGATAGAGAATTTTAAGACAGTCATAAAATCTATAAAAGTGAACCAAAAGTAAATCTCAGAACTGAAAAACACACTACATAAAATAAAATACACCACTGGATGGAGTTAACAACAGACTGGAAAGAACACTGGAATTAGAGACACAGTACAGCTAATTACCCAAACTGAGGTACAGGGAAGAAAAAGACTGAAAAAACAATACAGAGCTTTCACAGACTGTAAGATAGTATTAAGTGATCTATCACATGTGTAACTGGAGCTGCTGAAGAAAAGTGACAAATGAGACAGAAAAAAATATTCGAAGAAAAATAATGGTGGCAACTTTTCTGCACTTCACTGAAATCAGCAGCCCATAGTCCCAGAAACCTCAGAGGAAGGACCTCAAGCAGGATCAAGAGCCAGAAGACCACACTTAGGAACATTATAGACAAAGTGGTAGAAACCAAAGATATAGAGAAAATCTTCAGGGCGGCCAGAATAAAAAGACATGTTATATATAGAACAACAATAGGAATGACCACTGACTTAACAGATGAAGGCCAGGAGACAATCGAACATTTGGGGATGGGTTAGCCCGGTGATGGGCATTAAGGAGGGCACATACTGCATGGAGCACTGGGTGTTATACAAAAACAATGAATTGTGGATCACCACATCAAACACTAATGATGTGTGGTGACTAACATAATAAACTAAAATTAAAAAAAAAAAGAAAATCTGTCAACTTATAATTGCAAATCCAGCAAAAATATCTGAAAAGTGAAGCCAAAATAAAGGCATTTTCAGATAAACAAAGGCTGGAAGAAACTGCTGTCACCACACTTAAAGAAATGTTAAAGGAAGTTCTTTAGACTAGAGTAAGATGATACCAGATAGAAATCTGGAACTGTTCAAATAAATGTGAAGCATTGGAAATGGTATATATATGTGAGAAAATATGGCCTTATTTTTCTTTTAAAAAATTCTTTAGTAACCAACTGTTTAATTTTAAATATTCGCAACCTATGTGGGATACAGAACAAATGTATCAGTATCCTACTTAACAAGAGCATACCAGCCAAGAAGGGGTATAAATGGATTGTTTTTTAAGGTTTTTACATTGTATGGAAATGGAATGATATTGATTCAAGCAACTGATAAAGATGAAGACTGTAAACTCAAGAGCAAACACCTAAAATAGAAAGAGGTGTAACAACAAAGGACAGTAGAGGGCCCAGAACAAAGTGCTGAAGGAAACATTCAATTAACTGAGATGAAGGCAGGACAGAAGGGACAATGAACAAGGGGTTCAAGGGAACACAAGGAAGATAATGAGACAACCAATCAAATACCGTAACATTAAATGCAAACAGACTGAACAGTCCATCAGGAAGTTAGTGATCTCAGGTCTCAACTACTGCTGGTAACAAGACCCACTCTAAATATAAAGACACAGACAGAAGGTAGGGAAACAATGGAAACAATGTGACACCTCACTAGGAAGCATAAAGAAGCTGGTGTGGCTATTAACACAGAAAACTTTAAAGCGAGAAGTATTACAGACAAAAAAAAGAGAATTAATTTCACATTGATAAGATGGTAAATCATGGAGAAGACATAACAAATATAAATGTGTAGGCACCTAATAAAGTTTCTAAACACATGAAGCAAAATTGAGAAATAGGTAGAAATTCATAACTTTATTTATACTGGAAGCTATATTTCCAGTTAAAAATGGGGAAAAAATACATTCACAAGTGATAAAATCTGTAAAACGACCATATAATTTTACCAAGAAAGCGATAGGACCTGTTTAGACAAACTATAAAATGTTGTCAGGATTAAAGACTCATGCCAATGTCCTTGAAGACAATATATTTCCATTTTCATGTGAAGAAATAAACACAGCTGCAATCAAAGTGCCAATGTGGTTATTTTTAACTGATAGCAGAATATATTTTTCTTTTTAAGTATTCATGATGGGTGGATAAAAGTCATGATGTCTATAATTTACATTCAGGTGGCACATTGAAATAAGAAAGGCAGAAATATATGGTAAGATGTTAACAATTCTTGTACATCTCAATATAATTTCTACTTTTTTGTAAGTTTGAAAACTTTTTAATAAAAATATTTAAAAGTGCATTTATTAAGTAACAATTTCCATAACATTTTTGGAAGGTAAATGAAAGATGAAGATTATCTTACCAGGTATGTATGATAAATTTCAACACAGTTACGGTATTCAAAACAGTATGATCACAGTCGAGGATTAATTAGCATTTAAATGGCTTAAGGAACTCCAACAATTATCCAAGTTTATATGAAAACTTCAAGCAGAGGAAAAAATGGATTATTAATTAAATGGCATTAATTTAACCCACCAGGAATAAATAAAAGACATAACTCCAGAAGAACTAAGATCTAACTATGAAAATAAAAACTATAAAAATATACAAAATGAATTTTAAGTGGTATTTATATTACTGTGAGGACAGGGGAGGTCATCTTAAGCAAGATAGGAAACTGGATTTGATAAAAACAAATGAGAGATTTGACCTCATGGAATTAAATTTTTTTATAGTCAAAAGAAAATCTGAATAAAGGTTTTGAAAATCGCCTGAAGAAAATATTTGTAACATATAACAGAGAAACTTTCAGTACCCTTAATAAGATATATAATGCATACTGATTTATAAAAAAAGTAAACAACTCAACAAAAAGATACGCAAAAGCTCTGAGCAGACATATACACAGAAGTAGGAACAATAAATAGCCAACAAACGTGAAGCAATCTGTAATGCAGGGAGCGATCAGAAAATGGCACATTTTATGAGCAAGTTTTCACCCACATGTTAGGAGTACGAATTTCCACAATCCTTTTAGAAAATTTACTATGTTTAGATGTTTATAAATTTCTAGCATCATGCACTACACAGTACATATTTTTAGAGGACCAGTAGGTAAGACTAAATAAGCAAGTTTATTACAGCTTTATTTATACTGCAAAATTCTAGAAATATCTTACCATTGGGGGAAAGGTTTAACAAGCTTTTATATAGTATGGGGTATACAGTACCCCTTACTACAAGATGTTATAGAACTCTTAGAAAAAAGGAATGCATCAGGTATAATCACATTTTTATTAAAGAAAAAAAGAGGACAGTATATTTGTGTATATATATTGTGCGCACACACACACACACACACACACACACCCCAACACAGAACTTGGAATAAACACAGAAAAGCGCATGGGATGATATTATAGCCAATAGATTGCTGGCATGGAGTTCAGAAGAACAGAATTTCCTTCTTATATTCACTTCTGCACTCTTTGAATTGTTAAGACAAACATGCATTACCTTTAAAATCATTAACTGTCCAAAAATTAATTAATCACCCATAATTAAGACAGTATACAGCACTAACACACACACACATGCATTAAGCACCAAGTATATTATTTGTAATTAGATTCTTAAATTTTCTATTTTAAAATAATTATTATAATCATTTTGCTAAAAAATATATGCAAGAAACTTGACACTAATTACATGACTCTTATAATCTTAAAAAAAAAATGTATGCACATGGGTTTCAGCAAACCAAAGACTACTTTCATCCAGGGTATGTTATAACCGCCGTAAGAAAGAGAACTGTAAACAAACACCTCTTTCTACAAGAACTACACACAAAACCTGTTGCAGGCAGAGAGACATGATGATTGTAAATCACATGCATCCCTTGGGCTGCAGGCAGAGGAAGATGTGTTGGGAAGAACCTTTGTGGCTCTTCACGACACTGAGCCCCCCTTCCATGATCCTGGGAGGCCCTGGCAATGCGTTCAGACCACCCTAGATGAAAATAAGATACCTGTTTTCCTTAAACAGGGCTCTCAAAATTGTGTAAGTTTCAGGCTCTGCAAAATCTGGACCTGCCCCGGTTTGAATATAAACTGAATCCCACACAACAGCAGCTTAATCAAAGGAATGGATATCATCATATTATACGTATGTAATATTCTTGAAGAGGCAAACTTTATTACATATCTATAGTCATTTGTAAACCTAAGGTTTTGTGTTTGTGGTACCTGAGTGAATTGCTTCTAAAAACTTTAAAACAGACTCTTCTAAAAAGAAATGTTATGATCAGTATTTCATGGATCATGGAGGAAGAATGCAAAGCACCCAAACAAAGAGAATATCGACCCAAGTTCAGCAAGACTAGAAGAGACCAGTAAACAAATGTTCACAAATCTAAAGGTAAAGATGGCATCACTTAAGATGGACTTGGTCAGATGTGGAAACAGCAAAGGGAAAGTCCTAGCAGGAAAAGCTGGTGGTCATACCTAAAAACTGACAAGAGGAATAGGCAGGTTAGCCAATGGACTGAGACCTAATATACAGAGGGTGGACAGGTTCACAATGGACACACCTGATATATTTCTGATTTTGTTAGGCAAGGCATGCCTTCTCAGAAAAGATAAACCAGATAAATTTAGCCTGATGCATTAGACCATTTTAAGTAATCTAATTCTCCTTGTTCTGATTCCATGTCCATGAAACAAACTTTTGATTGTCACTTGTTTCCCAAATGATCTGAGCACACTGAATGCCAATATTCTGATGCTTGTAACTAGAATATATGTTTGTAGATGAATAAAATGGAATTCCAGTTTTATCCATCAATCACGTTAGCTTGGTCAATAAGATCTGGATTCTGAAAAATGAATCCATTTTCATTCACTTTTGAGTCTGTGAAGCCAGTGACCAAACCCTGGACTGAAATGAATTCAAGGAGTGGCCTCTTATAAAATGACATCGCTTTAAAAGTACCCATTCCTGGGGCGCCTGGGTGGCTCTGTTGGTTAAGTGTCTACCTTCAGCTCAGGGCATGATCTCCAGGTCTTGGGATCAAGCCTCACGTCGGGCTCCCAGCTCAGTGGGGAGTCTGTTTCTCCCTCTGCCTCTCCCCTGCTTGTGCTCTGTCTCTCTCTCTCTCTTTCAAATGAATAAATAAAATCTTTAAAAAAGTACCCATTCCTATGTGAGCAGTTTAAATTGCAATTCATATTTTAATATATCCCGATAATTCACTCTCAGTAATTTTGTCAAATAAGGAAATGCAAAGCAAATATAAATACATGTAAAACAAAAAGAAAACACATAAATATTTTTACACTTCTTTCAAATATAAATTTATGCTAAATTACATTTCTGTTTTTAAGTTTATTCCAGACAATACTTCCTAGGCTTCTAAGCTTTTAAAGATGATTTTTACCTATGTGATTGATTATTAAGGTTTAGCGATCCGGTCTGGTACATCTCCTCCAATTGTTTCCTGTTTCCAAAGTACAGAGCAAGGTCTGTGGCAATGATAGCTTTGCGGATGATCTCGAGCACCTGTTCATATTCACTGGAGCTCAGGGTGGAGAAGATATTGTGCCCTTCCAACTATGGAAAAAACACAAATACCACCAATAGCAAACACAAGCTCTAATCTTATGACATTTGCAGGTATTTGAAACAATACAGACAGTCAATGGCATCTGGCACACACATGACAGGTTTGGGGGAAACAAAAGGATAGTTTGTAATGATTAATGGAAATGAACGTCACAGTTTCTCTTTAAGCTACAACAGTGAAGCTACTACCACTTAAATGATCTATCTACTACGGTAACATCATTTGCTACCACAAAATCCCAGTTATTTAAATATATAGCTAGTTTTTGGAATTTCCAGTAAGCAATTAAAGGACTAGAAAACATAAAATGCTTAAGACATTTCTTCTTAAACTAATTTAAAACTTTTTTTATATTAGACTGGAAATTAATGGATTAAAAAATCATGGATATCTTTGTCCACTTAGCAAGTCTAATGAATAGTAACCTACTTTCTCCATATTATAGAAGAAAATGTCCCACAACCTCAAAATAAAGTTTAGTCAGGCATATTAAAATTTCTCCCTACAGGTAACAACCTTTTTCCATAAAACACAAATTGCTGAGGTGCAAAGGGCCATCCTCTCTTCTTCTGTCCTCATGGGAGGGGGGACAGCAGACCATCACCCTGGACAAGATCAGAACACTGGGCATTTGGACTCTATTACCTCAGAGTTATTCTTCCGCATATGAATCTGTTAAAAACTTTTTATAATAACTGAGAATCTTAAGTCTTTATTTGTAATTGAGATAAAAATGGGTCATTTTTGTTCAAACAAAAAAGACTGAATAATAAAGATGGATTCAATTTGTGGGCTCATCAACTGTAAAATTATTCATTATTAGTCAACATAATCCTACTGTAATTGATTGTTTTCACTTGCTCTGAGCTATATTTATTGGCTGATAAAATACATTAAAAATTTGAAACTATTAAAATATATTTTACAAAATCAGACATTTCTCTAAGACACTGCCTCCTTCCTATTACTCTGAAATAAGGCAGTACATGCACCATTTGTTTTCAATCATCAGAATCTTTATTACCTACTCTTAAGCTTTTATAAATATTTAAATTATCCTATGATAAGTGCAGCAAATGGAATTAGCTCTAGTTGGTTATTTTCCCGACAATAATAATAAGAAGGCCTTACATTTGTAGGATGCTCTAAATTCACAAAACATTTTCAAATGCATGATTTCATTTTCAAATTATTAAATTTAAATAAATCTGATGTCTAATTGAAATGAAGTTATTTGCTGAAGCATCAACAAGATTTTTCTTTGAAGAGCAACTGCAGTGCTTCTATAAACTGGTCATTACGGTCATTTTTAGTAATGCAATCTCATCTGAAGCAGCTTCCATCTGAAGCAGTATTCTGTATGCAAGCAGAATACAACAGGGCCAAAGGGTAGACGTGATGAGAGACTTGAACTCGACACAAGGAAGAACCCCCTGAAGCTCAGCTACCATGGGGATGGAACAGGGACGACACAGGAGATGCTGTGGGTGGTGGGTTCAGGCACAGGCTGCTTGGTAACTGAGGGGACAAGGGGAGGGGATTCAAGCTTTGGAAAGGTGGCTGAACTCAAGTCTCCAAAATTTTAGTGCAGGAAGATAAAATTTTTTCTCTGACTCCTGCTATGAAATCTGCTTTGCTTTCATTTGATCCTAACTCAAGTAAAGCAGTAGCCTCCATTTCCACATTTAATGCCTCGTCACCTATGCTCCCAAATCATAAACACATTTCACCCTGGTAGGTTTGGCTGGTACTCATGCACACATCTGCTATTGGCAGGTCATCTGAAGAGCAATCATATGTGATACGTATTTACATGCTTTATTCTATTACCAATAAACCTGTAAATTACAGTGTATAAAAATATTCTGTCACACTGTTGGAAATTTTTTTTAGATTTCTCTAAAATAGGAACTTCTTGGCTTGGGTTCCAGAAACTCTCTCTGGGACCACAGAGTTATAAACTCACCACATCTATCTACCTATCTATAAATTATGTGTTGAGTGCGTCATCCATAAGCATATTATTTTATCAGATTCTTGAAAGTATCCATGATCTATGGCAAATGGAGACCCATTTTAAAGGATGTGTATATATTCTGTTGGCTACTTTGGATTTACTATTTCTTGTATTACTTTTTAAAAAATTTCTATTTAAATTCTAGTTAGAATTTAAATATACATTGCAATATCGGTTTCATGTACTTTTTGATATTAAAGGCAACTAGGTGGAGAAGTCCAGTAGAAGACCTTCATAAGGGGAAGTTGTAACCAGGACCCTTTTACTGCCTTCTGCAATTTTCTGCAAGAGCAAGGGTAACAAATGAATACACAAGAGTATCCCTTCAAGAGGATGGAGTACATATTTTTTAGCACTTTGCTCCTACCAAAGGAAAATAAGGGAGATACAGCAACCAAACACAGCAGATAAACAGCTTAAAATATTTTAAAAGCTCCAATTTCACATTAGTTAACATTAAAACCTCATAATATAATACTTTTATATACCAACTGGTGAGTTTATTATAGTTAATGTCCCAGGTTATAGTGTTTGAAGTTTATGTTAATTCAAGGCAGTTCATCCCATTTTGTATCAATCAGGCATGAAATAACCCACATTTTATATTGGGAAATGTTCCTAAAATCCAGAGATGGGTGGACTGCAGATAGTCCTTAGGCCTGTGAGAGCATGTGTGGGCTTGGCTGCAGGTGCTCTAAGCAGCCGAGGTCTGTGAGCTACCGGAGAACACGCGCGATGCTGGGATCAGCCCCGTGCTGGAAGCCCCCCAGCGACCCACTCCCTGGGCGGGTGATCTATCGGTCCCTCCAGCTCTCAGACATGGTGAGCCATGGATTCTCAGCCGTCCACTGAACTGCTGGAGCGCTTCTGCCTGTGTCTTCCCCATCACGAGATGAAGAATGTATGTCTTTACTGATTTGGCAGGTATTTAGTGTGCAGTGTTTCACTTTGTGTAAGGATGTTCGTACGACAGTCAGTAGCTAATCTGCCCACAGCCCCAGACAACGTGAGTTCATCTGTGAGGGGTTCACAGCTTAGTGGGAGAGACGCATATAAGCACATGATAAGACGGATGGAGCGGTCTCTGGGATGGAGTTGAGTGATGGGCTCTGGAAGGGCAGGGGCCATGGATTCTGCAGGACAAGGAGGGGTCACAAGAGACCACATGTGTTCAGTGGGAGCCACACAACTGCAGGATGGCTCAAGTACATCGTCTGCATGGAGAAATGGTGACACGGTGAGAGTTCAAAGGCCTCGTGTCAGAACTGAAATGATCACTGGAAGGTAGTAACAAGGAAGGTCATGACAGATGAAGCCTGTTTTAGGACAATTGCTCTAGCAACAACGTGGGTTGTGGGGGGTTGGGACCAAAGCGGAAGGACACACTGATCCATCTTTCCTTAGCAAGCTTTTACAATATTATTATTAATCATAAATAATTCTTTCCAAAGCCCCATGCTGCTTAGCTCTATGAAAGAGATTCTTGAAAGAAAGGCCTTGGAGCTCAAATTTCAATACCTGCAGGCCAACCAGCCCAAGCTCACCCAGGTGGGTGTAAGTTACCACCACAGGAAGCCACAGGCATGGGCTGAATCATTCGGGGGATCTGAGATGACAAAAGTCAGTTGCCTCGAGCATTCACAACAGCAATGGCTTGGTATTTGTTCAGGTACTTCATCGTCTACTGCATCAAACCACAGGCTAGGAAGCACAGTAGCACTGTAATTAAGAACTCAGGGTTTGGAGTCAAACAATTCTAGTTTTTAATCCTGTTCTTACTAGCTGTATGACAATGGACAAGTCACTTAACCTCTTTGATGCACATTACTCTTCGTAAAATGGAAATAAACTGATACCTATCTCATAGAATATTATAAAAATCAGTGTGTTAGTATGTGCAAAATTCTTAAGTTTCTGATTTATTATAGTAAGTATTAAGTAATAAGTACTACAGTATTTATAATGAGTACCTAATAAATGATGAAATGATTACTATGATGATGGTGGTGACGAAGAGGTCAAAATCTACCAGTAAAACTTCTGCAGCCGGAGCTAAGGGACAGAAAGGAAAATCAAACAAACAAATACACACATATGCCCAGAAAGAAATGTGGTAGCCAAAGATCACTTCTATCCATTCAGAATATATCTGCAGAAAAGAACAAGTTTAAGCTAGCCTCTGTGATACATTTTAGCTTATTCGTAAAGGCGGTGTTGGATAGAAGTACCACAACTTTGCAGTAAATTCTACTTTGTGCAGACAGACTGGAAGAATGGCTTGTTAGCAGCTATAAGAAGTAATGAAAACGTCACAGGATCCCAGAATGTTGGGTATAAAGACAATTCTCTTAACATCTAAACATATTTCAAAAGCACCAGACAATTCAAGATTAATGGAATATTGAGAAAAGTTTCTTAATAACAAGAAAGATTATCCCTAATTAGTCTGTATTTTTTAATTTTGACTTGTGAGTACTTAACATGAGATACTCACAGAAGGCAAAATACAGAAAAAGGGGGGCTTCGATATTCAAACTAATCACTGACATCTCACTAGGAAAGACAATATTCTAAATATGGATTTAATATTCCAACACTAATGTTCCACAATTACTAAAATATGTGGGCAAGCTTTGGGTAAGAAAAAAGCTTACCTGCTTTCTTGGATGTCACTGTCCACACAAAATAGTCTCCTTACTTGAAGGCATTTTGCACTTTTTGTTTCAGTACCAAGCTATCTTTTTGTCCTAAGGAAACTCACTGACTCACTCTACCTAAATAATACTTGGCAGTTTTCAGTCTCCAAACTCTGCACTCAGTGTTTTGCGTCCCCTGAACTCTCTTGCATCCACATTCCGTACCTTCATGTGACCACCGCCAGCCATTTCAGGAGATCCAGTGATGGGTGGGCAGGGACAGCGATGCATGAGGGGCAGTGACTGTCCTCACTGGGCTTATAATTCAGAGCAGGGGCAAGCTAAGCTCGCCAACAGAAAATTTCAATATAATGTGAAAAAACTAAGATATGTATCTGTTTGCGGGCTCGGGGGCCATGTAAAGGGGTACATGGCTGTGCTCCAGCTGAGTCATAAAATAACTCCACTAGAGGACGTAATGCCTGAGCTGAGCCTTGAAGATAAGAAGTTGGCCCAAAAAGGCAGTGGGAGAATTACAAGCAGGAAGGATGCCGGCAATGACACAGAAGTAAGAAACAGTCTGCAGCTGAGAAGTGCAGCAGCTACAACAGTCCTAGAACACCCACACACCATTCACTAAAGACCTGAACATCAGTTTAGAAATGGAATTTATTGGGGCACCTGCGTGGTGCAGTCAGTTAAGCGTCTGCCTTCGGCTCAGGTCATGATCAGGGGGTCCTGGGATCGAGCCCCACATCGGGCTCCTTCCTCAGCGGTGAGTCTGCTTCTCCCTCTGCCACTCCCCCTGCTTGTGTTCTTCTCCTTCTTGAATAAATAAAATATTAAATAAAAAAAAAAGAAATGGAATTTATTCTTGACCCCACAGGACCCTTGATGACTTAAACAGGAGAATAACATGTTCAGACATGTACCTGGAAGATGGATTTGAGAGAGGCAAGCTTGGAGAAATGGTGGTCAATGAGGGATAAAAGGTAGATAACAGATGATGAAGGCAGAATGCGGGATGTCAAAGAAGCAAGGTCACTGGTGGACGTGCAGGAGGCTGGAGGAGTCAGAAGGGCCAGTTTAGCATGTGGTGGGGGTTCCCTCCATCTGGAATGCCAAGGGCCCCGATCATCAGGAAACCAGTCCCGATGCCCTGGTATTAAGAGGTAATGGGTAGCTCAGCAAAAGCCGAGAGTGTAGATAAGAAATAACAATACTGCTCTTACTTCATCCATGACTTAACCTCTTCCCGCTGCCCACTCAGCAAGGGATGGCCCACTGCCATCTCTCTCACTGAGACAAAAGTGAAGGCAAGCCAGGACCAAATACACACGCCTCCCGTCTTTGTGTGAAGTGATGTGTTTGTGTGTTAGACTGACATTAGCTTTATATACATATTTCCTACTCTCTCTGTTTATTGACGTTGCCATGTTCAGCCAGGGGTGTGACAGAGCCCCCCGGTCGCCCAGATCATCCATAGTTAACGTGGGCATCCACCCTCAGGCAGCACCGGGGTTAACAAAACTGACACACTCACACAGATGCACAGATGCACAGCTCTGGGAAGCCTGATAGGGAGCTATCTCCAACCATTATATACCAAATTATTTATCTTCTATCGGGCCATGTTGCCAGAGGAAGCACAGTTCCAGGTCCACAATCCTCTGTGTGGCCACAGTGATAAAGCTCTGCAGAGATCAGGAATCAACATGGTGAACACTGCAGATCAACGGAGGTATCAGAGGTATCATTGTGATATAACAATATATTGTTCTCTTATTTTAGTGACTGGAATTTGGAATTTTTACTATTACCCTAGACTATCACCTTAAATTGGTCAAGTCTGGAGTTGTCTTGATAAAACCTAAAACTGGATGTGGGGGTGGGGAGATGAAGGCCACCACCGGAGGAGATGTATAATAATAAGCACAATTCTGGTCACACTGACTGCTGAGTTCGGTGTCTGGAAACTGAAGTCCCCTGTGCCCTAGGAGTGAGAGCCACAGCCGACGGTGACCAGGAGGACTCCAGAGAGCAGCCCGGCGGAGCACTGAGACTGAGAGCAGCGTGAGAGCAGGGATTGGTCTCTGTCGTTACGATACCCCCTGGGCCTAAAATGGGGTTGGCAGCTGGGAGGAGCTCCATAAATGTTGGCTATTAAAATGAAATTCAAGGGGCAGTTAGAGATGGATCTGAGAAGAAATACTCCGAGAAGTATCATAAGCATAAATGTCAAATCAGCCCAGAGTACAGAAATTTCCAGAAAAAGAAGGAAACCTTTCCTGAATACTCCTGCCCACGGTGATGGGCCATCTGTTTATGATCCTGATACATCTCTCCCTGTCCCAACTCACACAGGAGGCTTTAGGTCAGTTCAGCATATAGATTCAGTTTTTAAATGGTGGGCTTTTCTGGATGTATGGCAATGCCCAGGGCTTCTTTCCAGCTTCTCGTTCTTGTGATCTTGAGGAAGCCTGTAAGCATGCTGAGTAATTGACCTTCTCTAGAAATGGAGAACACATGCACCCTTACCATGCCTCATCACTGACTGAACCCCATCTCCAATACTTGGAACCTAACGATTCTTCGACACCTTCTCGCCAATAGCTTGCCTGCGCTGAATTCCCTGCCCTGGGTGCTGCTTCTATGTTCTGACCATTCTAGGAACACTATGTTGTGTAATGTAGAGCTGAGGGCTTGCTCAAAGTGAGAGAGACCATTCTGAACCCCCGTTGTTGATGGCAGCAAATGCGCCAAGTCTCCCAGCACTGGGGTGGGTCCCGGCCTCTCCATCCCTACATGGTTTGAATCACTGCTATGTCACAGGGTTTAATTTTTTATTCTACCCAGCAGCATTGTACTTTATGCAATCCCTATTTCAAAACGAATCCTATTATATTTAAAATAGCATTTCCAAAGAAACCTTATAAAGGCTATTAAAATTATTTACAGATTACATTACTAAAATATTGTCATAGTCAAATGTATGAATTAAGACACGGGATGCTAACGCAGTGAGTCTGAATTATCTCTACATGAAGGCATTCTGATGTCATTTTTGGCATTTACCCTTTGTCCTATACAAATAGTCCTGTATCATGAGGAAGATCAGAGTACACAGAAAAAGTGTCATGAAGTTCTATAATGTTTGTCATTTACAAAAAGCACATTTCTATACACACACACACACACAGGTATGTACATACCCACACACATCTTTTATCCTGCTTAAATTACTAGGTAGGTAGGTATGTTTGTATCTACCTATCCATACATACACGTATCATTTTAAAACTAAAGAAAGGATTGGTGCTAAGGGAACATCACGAGTGTGACTTCCTACCGCTTTCAGGGAGAGGACCAGCTGTGAGCAAGTGTTATAATCCGCTAGCTGCCGGATACAGCTTCCAAGTGCCTGAAGCGGTCCCCTCTCTGAAACCCCTCACTGTTACCAGCACGTAGCCGGAATGACACTGCACTGAGGTCATCATTTACCTTCTCGGTCCTGAGGAAACAGGACCCAGTCAGGTGTGTTTTGCTGGGTTTTGAAAAGGTCTGGGCATGCAATACTACCTACCGACCCCTGGGACAGTTGGGACACAGACGACAAACAAGGCCAGTCAGGAGAAGCTGAGGAGAGAAAACCGAAGCCTGGGTACTCAGAGGGAGGCCTGGGCCACACGAGGATGGGAGACTGCACCAGGGGCCAAACACCCTCCAGCTCTGCAGCTCGCGCACAGCCAGTCCTGCTGGAGTTGCTGCCGGGCTTTCTCACACAGCCCCGTGGAGCCCAGGTCCTTCCTTCTACGGAAGACCTAATGGGACTTCTCTTCCTACACTGGTGCTGATGACAAGAAGAAACACAGAGTCCACTTCTCTGAAGTCAAAGCACATTTAAGAAATTGTCTAGGAAAGGAATCAAACCATCATGAAGTAGTAGCTACCTTGTGAAGGTGAATTTGAGGACGAACGTTTAAAGTGAAGACAGAACATAAGGAATAGCATAGAGGACATTAGGAGAAGGAAGGGAAAAATGAATGGGGGGAAATTGGAAGGAGAGACAAACCATGAGAGACTATGAACTCTGAGAAACAAAGTAAGGGTTCTAGAGGAGAGGGGGGTGGTGGGATGGGTTAGCCTGGTGATGGGTATTAAAGAGGGCACGTTCTGCATGGGGCACTGGGTGTTATACGTAAACAATGAATCGTGGATCACTACATCAAAAACTAATGATGTAATGTATGGTGATTAACATAACATAATAAAATAAAATTAAAAAAATAAAGTGAAGACAGAGCATATATATCAGACGGTGAGGTGAGGTCTGCCCTTGTCTAGATCAAGCACCAAGAACATCTTAAAAACAATATAATAAAAAACAGAACAAACACAAGAGAACTAAAAGGACTTTAGTGCACTTAAAACCTTGATTTGCCTAACTCTCAAGATTTATTGTTCAATACGTTTGGGTTTAAGAATATGATAATCCATATAAATAAATTTAATATGTGAAACAAACTTTGCCTTAGAGTATCATGTACTTAAATCAAAGGAAAAAAAAATATATATATATTCGAAATCTTCACCAAGGAGTCATCATCCAAAAAGCCCACGACTCTCTAACGATGACTGTACCTACAATGTTCTACAATAAAATGTAGCTGCTGTTGTTAGGAAGCCACACCAACATCCCTCATTTATGTATCAACCATGAGAACCTCTCCAGGGCGGGGGGGGGGGTTGCTCACCTGGAGGATGGACACTGTCTGGGAGAAGTGATGCTGCTCCATGGTAGAAGTGGAATAGAGAGCTGCCAGAGGGTGATCGAATTTCTGCAGGTAGCTGTTACTGAAACCCCTGTGGTCCAGGTCATGACACAGACACGCGATTAGCAGTCCTTTGCGCTTCAAAAAAAATAACACAGTGCACGGATGTTCAAAACAAAGCAATGGATGTGAAGAGAGTCACAGCTCATCACTCCTCTCATATGCATAGGCTCCTGCCCCTGCAACAGCCCACATCCTTAGGAATCTCTGATATTCCAGATAATCTAGCTCCTTTTTTTAAACATCTTTCTTTGTGTTTTTCTGCTTACGAACTTGACAACTGAATTATTCTTGAGTTTTCTGGTTCAACTCTGGGGAAAAGTGTAGGTGGTACCAAATTAATGCAAATGTTCCCAAGAATTACAGATAAAGCTAATCTGCACAAGGAGAGGACGGTTTCAGTGCTTCATTCAAAAATCCACTCAGTGTTAAATTTCAAAAATGCTATTGCTACTATAGATAAAGAATATAACAGGCAAATCATATAGCATGTGACAAAATGGCAAATTGTACAGAGAAAGAGAAAAGGCAGAGCAGGCGGAAGCAGGCGAAGTGTTAAAGCAAGCAAGGTGGGCCACGGAGAGTCCACGTGAGCAGGCCGGAAGGTGAAGGAGAGAAGCAGGAAGACTAGGGCGGCGGGGGGGCAGGGCGGGGGGAAGAGGCAGTGTTAGCTCATGCAGGTGAGCCTGCCCCAACCAGCAGGGTGTCAGGGGGTGGCGGGGGCTGTGGATGGGCAAAAATGCCAGAAAGGGGAGCTGACGATCTTCTTCGAGGCCTTATTTTCTGTGGGAACCAGGGAAGGACTACAGGGTTTTAGCAGAGCACTGATATCATCTAACTTACATTTTTTAGAAGATTACCATGCGGGCAATTGTACTGAGAACAGACTGCTGAGGAGGCTTTTGTCATAATTCAGGCAAAAGCTTAGACCAGAGGCAGCATTGGGGGCTCAGAAGACGTGATGAAATCTGGCTGAGTTTTACAGGCAGGGTCAACAGGATTTTCTGACAGTCTGGGTGTGAGCCAAAGGGAAAGCAAGGAGGGGAGGGAAGGGAAGACAGGACTCAAGCACGGCTGCAAGGTGCTTCGCCTTGGAAAGTGTAGGACTGTCATCAACCGGCATACGGACAGTTGCAGGTAAAGGAGGTTGGAAGAAAAGGGTCAGGAGTTCAGTTTTAGATTGAGGGGTTCGGGGGAGATTTTGAGCTGATGGTTGTCTATTTTAGTTTAACCTTCGGGGGGGGCAGGTCTCAGCTAGAGAAAGAGAAGTGTCCGTGTATATGGCATTTTGGGCCCCAAGACTGGCCGAGCCCACCACAGTTGTTGTTTGAGGTCAGAGGAGGCCAAAGGTCTGAGCCCTCAAGTATTCCACCTTCAAGAAGTCTGAGGGAAGAGAAATAGCAAAAAAACCCCAAAGCAACCCCCAAACCTGTGTGACCAGAGAAACCAAGAGTGTTAGTGTTGGGTGTCCTGGAGCCACGTGGAGATAGTGACTCAAAGATCTGAAACGCAAGCACTGACCCTCAGTGGGCAAGGCGCAGTGCACTGTGGGTGACCCAACCCAGGGCATCCTCCGGGGGTGGGGCAGAAGCCTGATCCAAGCTGGTTTCAGAGAAAAAGGGAGAGGAATTGGAGTCAGCCAGTGGGGCAGCTCTTCTGTGTGTCTGTGGCAAGGGGAGGGCTGAGAAGTCAGGAGAGAGCTGAGTGCAGAGGCAGATCAATGGGATGTGTTATGATGGAGGGAACAACAGGGCGCTCCATGCAGACACGACCTTCCAGCAGAGAACATGCTGATGGAGGAGAGGGAGGGGAGAACTACTAGGGCAGGTCCTCTGAGGGGTGGAGGCAGTGCACAAGGTCAAGTGGAGAGACCGGCTCTGGAGAGGAACCTAGTGAATGTTCTGGTGTGTGTGAAGTCAGAGCCCACAGGGGGAGATGCTCACAGGCAGGACGGGGTCTGCAGAAACCCTACAAGTTTAGCTGGATGCCTCTGCCCTGCTCCTTTCTGATCCTCACTGAGCAGAACTCGTTTCTCCTGCAAACCTACTGGGCAGGGAGGCCTCCCCAGACCCCAGACTACCAGCACCCATCAACTGCTGGTGTTTGCATGGGGGCTGTCCTGCAGGCTCAGTGGTCTGAGGATAACTGAATTAGTTATGTTCTGAGTATTATTTTGGTTTGGGGTTATTCCCATATTTTCTGCTGTTGTGTCAACCATGATAAATCTGGTAAGAAATTTCAAGGTTTTAAAATCTTGCACAATAGGTAAAAGCTATTATGTACACCTTTCCAATCTTTTTTACCTATTTGATTTTTATTTGACATAATGTTCAATTGTTTTATTAAAATTATGCCAGAATCAAGCATGTGAAAATAATTTACGAAGTGAAGAAATTATCTTTGTTAATATATTACTTTAGCAAGATCAAATGATGATTTCTTTCTTTCAAAAAATATTTTATTCATTTATTTGAAAGAGAGAGAGAGAGTGTGCGCACGAGGGGGGCAGTGGCAGAGGGAGAGGGAGAAGCAGACTCCCCGCGGAGCAGGGAGCCCAATGCGCGGCTTGATCCCAGGACCCTGAGATCATGACCTGAGCCGAGGGCAGACACTTAACCACCTGAGCCCCCCAGGTGCCCCTCAAGTGATAATTTCTAATAGTTTTATCAGAGATTAAATATCCCTTTTAAAAAATGTATTTTAAATTTTCACACATATTATTTTGGGATTATTTTTAGCCAAAAGGACCTGAGCTTTTGTGAAAACATCATGATATAATTCTAAAGATGAATTAGGCACTTAAATGAGAGTTAATTTGTAACTGCAAAATTTTCTCACTTATCTTAAAATTTTCCATTTTTGAATGTTTTTTCTTGCCATGCACCTTCTGAGTTTCCTGCCCAGATTGTGAATTTGGTCTAATGGGATGGAAGAGGCACAGGACTGGCCCTGAGGCACGCTGGGCTCTAGTGCAAATGTTGCCCTTGAGAGAAGCACAAGTTCCTCATCTCCGTGATGAGGAAGCCCCTTCTCTGCACGGTCAACATGTCCTCTGAAGCAGGACATCAGTTTTATGGAGGAGAAGAGAGGGGATTCATCGCTGGGACCGTGTGGGGGCGAGAACACGCTGGCCGTGGGCATCACTGAGTGCTGAGCTAGACAGCGGTGCACGGATGGACTAGGCAGCCCCAAATCTCTGAGTGTGTCACCAGCTCTGGGCATGTCAAGTCAGGTCAGTCAGGTAAGCCTCACAGAGCCCACCTCCTCATGGGACAAGAGACCACATACACATTTGTGTCTTAACTGTATTTAATGATTCAATGCTCTGGGGTCTCAAATCAGTAGGATATGTCTACGTTACCCAGGGCACAGAGCAAGGAGAAAAGCAGACTCTGTTTACCTAACAAAGACTCTCAGAAGACATAAGCTTTCACAGGGAAAAGAGACCATTAAACTAGTGTTCCCTGGGGGGAATATTTTGGTGAGGTTGGAATTTCTGTATCGACATTCCTGATACAGAATAACATGACAAATAACGGGCACAGCAACTTTAAAAGTGTGTTTCTACTAAATTACTGACCTGTTGTAGAATCACACGTCACATATCCATACCGGCAAGGTACTCTAGACACAGAGTATTTAAATCCACTCTGATTATTTGAAATGGAAAAAAAAAAAAGCGTGTGCACACGCACCTCAAGGTCGGTGAAGAGCCCGTGGTTGTTCTGGAGAATGGCGTACATGCAGTGAGCCACAGTGACGGCGTGTTTCCAGTTGTGATAAGGAACCCGCCGATAGTTTTTCTTCACAGACATAATAAAACGACACAACTTTTCAAGCTCAAAGCTGTGTGGAAAAGAAAGTGTTAGGACAGAAACTGGTACAGAATCAATACGTTCTAGCTGGAACTCTGGTTTAAACACGTATGTCTGGACCCACACAGACGTGCACAGTGGCGGAGTCCGGGAGCGCTGGGTCTCACTCACCACTTCCCTTCTAGTCCTCCAGCCAGTTAAGAGAGGAAGGCTCCTGCAGAGCGTCAGATCTGATACATTAACTGGCCTCGCAGGGGCACACACCAGAATCAGCAGGCAGCTGCCTGTCATTAACTCCATTACCGTCCTCACCTTCCAAGCATTTCCCACATCCCACCTTGCTTCAACGGACAACATTTCATCACCCTGTTCAAGGGTGTTTTGAGCTCATATCTTCCAAAAAGCACAATGAGATTCATGAGCTGCAAATATGTGTACCATGAGAACTTCCTGGAGGAGAGACTATCCTTTCAAAATGGATCTGAAGTACGGCACACTCAAATTATTAAGTGGCAAACGGCCATATCAAAATCCCGACACAGTAGATAAAGAAGTGTGACATGTTTTTATTATGAAACATTGCTATTATGTTTTATTTTTATATTATCATGTATTTCTACTCATTTAAGGCCTCAGCAACTCCCTTGGGGAATTTAAGGCTGCTTAAAACAAAAGTGCATCAATATAAAACAGGGCTCTTTGAAATACCAAGGTGATGAGAGCTCATAAAACTTCTAAAGATATATAACCTTTTTTTTCCCCACTAAAAATTTTCAAATGTCCTTGAAATACAAGGTATGTCATTTTAAGAGTTCCAACTGGTAAAACTCTCAACTGACATCTAAGAAATAAGTGGAGTTAATTATCCTGTGTATATCCTTTCAAAAGAGCGATTTATAAAAGTCACGGAAAGAAGTAAGAGAAGACACAGAATTCAATAGCAAAGGAACGACAATTTAATTTCAGAGCAATTAAGAGCCCTATAAGCCATTTAATGATTAAATGAGTGAAAAAGAGAAAAAGAAAACCATTCCTTGCATTTTCAGTATGTATGCTGAAGCTGTAAAAGGTTAAGTGGGAAGTCCTAAAAGGCCCCTAGGGCAGGCCACGGGAGAGGGGAAGGACCCGCAGGGGAAGGGAACCACAGTGGAGTTGCTAGGAAGGCACTCGGCGCAGAATTAGGAGACCTGTTTCCTTCACAGCTGTCCTAACAGAAACATAATGTAGGCTGAAAGCTGATGCTAAATTCAGTGCATGTTTTCCAAAACACACTTTCAAACAGTATGTAATTATGTGGAGCAGTAACCCCTGCCTCTTCCCATTACACAGCCTAAGGTAATTTTCACTTGTGTTTTTACCATCACTTGGTAGACACGTGGCTGTTCGCCAAGGGACAGCCACCCTGGCGAAGAGCTCGGCAGGCTGGAAAGGAAATCCAAGAAGGCTATCAATCTGTCTAATAATCTCAGCCTTTTTTTATTTAAATATTTGGAAAAAAATTATTTATATATGGCATATTTTCAGATAATTATCAACCAAGGAAGTGACAAGGCATTTAGGCAGGGGGAAGAAGAGGTCGTATCACTCAACAGCTTCAGAAGGAAGTTTTTAGGTCATTCATACCAGGATGTCCCACAGGACCGATGGACCATGTAGACAAAGATTCCAGGCCACATGTTTTCAAAAGGACCAATGTCAAAGTGGAATCTGAAATGAAAAGAACACGAGGTTGATTAATAAATATAATCAGGATAAACATAAAAACAAATAAAGTCATTTAACTTTTTGTCGATTAAGAAACTAAAATAACACTGGGAGTTCAGCCATCCCTTTCCCTGTCTTCTCAGTCACATCTTTGTTGTATTTAAATGTTTCCAGGAGGAAATTCTACACATTCCCTTAGGAACTCAGCCCAATATTTAAGTCATTGCTTAATTTTCTATTAAACAATCTGTAAAAAATGATGTTGCGGTTGTTATCAGAGCAATAAGAGTACAAAATAATTTTATTACAAATACTACACATTTTACACAACTCATAGACCGGGGCACGGGGGGGGGGGGGGGGGAGACACAGAATCTCCTATTTAAGTCCAGAGGAAAAACTTCATAGAGACAAACATCCAAAATTATTACCTATTTTTCATTTGCTAATTTAATTACTAACATTTAACCCAAATAAACACAATGGTAAAATATGAAAAGAATCCATGTTCCTCTAGTTATACTTCTGACACCAAATGTGTGAGTTTTCCACACCAAGCAATTCTCCAACCCTCTGCAGACACCAACTGATGTCCTACAGTTCAATTTACTTCTGACACTACCTGCAGCCAGTGCAGACCACACAGGTTAAGGGCTCAGTCTCACGAGACTGCTCCCCCCGCCCCCCAACTTTAGATGCCAATTGCAAGTCCTGGCCACCCATGCTTCTGACCACGGGCTATAAATCAGAGGTTTCCACAAACCCCACCTCAGGGTTTATAATGCCCTGGAATAGCTCACAGAACTCAGGGAAACACTTTACTTACTATTGCCAGTTTATTATTAGGGATACAACTCAAGAGGCACATGGAAGCGATGCATAGGGCAGGCCATGTGGGAAGAAGGATTGAGGAGATCCCATGCCTCTGTAGGGTGCACCACCTTCCCAGCACTGAATATGTTCACCAACCTAAAAGCTCTCTGAACCCCTTGTTCAGGGTTTTTGGAGGTTCCACTGCATAGGAGCATTTGATTA
Organism: Mirounga leonina; assembly: GCF_011800145.1. Classification (NCBI taxonomy): domain Eukaryota; kingdom Metazoa; phylum Chordata; class Mammalia; order Carnivora; family Phocidae; genus Mirounga; species Mirounga leonina. The sequence goes on from NW_023270816.1 coordinate 7,909,549, forward strand.
AATCATTGGTCACTGGTGATTAACTCAACGCCCAGTCCCTGTCCCCTCCCAGGAGGTCTGAGGGTGGCTGAAAATTACAATCCCCAAACCACTTGGTTGGTTCCTTGGGCAACCAGCCCCCTTCCTCCTACAGTCCTTCAACAGCAAAAACTCAAGTGTGGTTGAAAGAGGTTCATGATGAATCACTCAGGAAACTCAAGGGTTTTAGGAGCTGTGAGCCAGAAACTAGCCACAAAGACCAAATACATATATTTCTTATTATATCACAATATGTACTATATATGAACCATTCAAAGATAAACTGAAGCAAAACAAAAAGTCATTTGAATAGGGCAGTACCAAGCCATTAGTGTTTAGGAGAGGTCTGCTGAAGGAGCCGGCAGAGACCCCTGCACAGAGACAGGGCAAGAGCACAGATGGGCAATCGCTGACCGACCCGTGGCTTCCAGGCCAGCTGCACTCATTATTACTAAATCCTAAAATTCAGTCTGTAAATTTATTATATGGAAATGAAAACTTTCAGACCTCGGATATCCAATGCCATCTTCAGCATTTAGTGCCATATATATGGTGTAAAGCAGGCAGAAGACTAATGAGGAAAGCTAACACTGAACTCATTTCAAAGTGGCGTCGAGATTTTTTTTTCTAACAATAAAGAGATGTGGCCTTCCTGTCCATGATCTCTTATGAGATGTGGCGTCATGAGAAGGGACAATGGCAACAACGGAACCACACGTGTGATACGGTGTTTGCAATTCTACTTCGGTACCCATGTCACTTTAGGCTGAATCAAATGAAAAATCCGTTCCTGCAGAAACAGGACAAGATTCTCACAATTCAATTTCTTTGCAGAGGCGCACGGGGAGGTTGAAGTGCATGAGGCCCTGCCACTCCTCTGCCGTACAGATGCTATGGTAGGAAAGCTTCTCCATAGTCACCCGGTAAATGCACTCGGAATGACGGATTCGGTGATACATCTGGAAGGCAAATCCAAAAAAAAAAAGTAAAGCGAAATGAGTGTTTAAAGTAGTTACGTCACTGAGAATCAGAACTGGAACTGAAACCACTGCTGATCTACTAACTGCTCGTACCATGCATTTCATATACACCGAAGATTCCCCCACTTGTGCTGTCGAAGATACAAAACACTAAGTTTACAAAAAAATTGTATTTCCGTTTTAAAAGACTTATTAACTTCTGCACCCAGACACTGTCCCTGGGTCATGAGATTCCTTGGTATTTATCCACTGGTCCCTTCTTAGACAACCAGCCTCAAAAACCGTGAGAAATCAGCGTCTGCTGTTTCTAGGCCACGCGGTCTATTCCTGCACCCAAACACACGGAGACAGACACTCCATCAGTCAGGAGTTAAGATTTTTTCCTATGTCTCCTTTTAAAAATATTTATTTTAATTCTTGGTGATGTCAAAGTCCTTTAGTCCAGGGAGTCTCAACAATGCTTGACCGTGAAGTCCATTATCAGTGAAAGAACTCTGGAGAGGCACGCCCAATAAATGTACAGTCCTTTAGCAATTACATGCACATGCACTGTGCAGATACACTGTTTACATTAAAACAGAAGTAGAAAAAGATAAAAATACAAAGTACTTCCTTTTAATATTTTATTACTGAGCAAGACTTTTTATTCTTATTAGACAATTACATATTTTATAATGAAAGAACTAATTAAATGTATGTTATCAATTGTCAAGTGTTTTCTTCAGTGATTTGTGAGATGGTGATGTTAAGGTCTGGGTTCACTTTGATTTATTTTAATACTTAAGAGATTTTCAGTTATACTATTTGAGAAAGATATGCCAAAAAGTATGTGGATCCAAACAGAATAAAGGACTAGCTGTCCTTAAACATCACACTTATATAAGGTTTTGTTCCCTAGCCACTAATATTTTTGGCTTAAAATCACAAAATTTTCCATTTCCCTTGATGCCAATCAGTTAATCCTGCAAATGAATTAGCTGCATCTTTATATATTATCCACCAGGTTCAAAACCAATGAAACTTAGTGAAACTCTTCATGGGGAAGATTTTAGTAAGTTAAAAGCTGCTTCATAAAGTAAAGTCATAAAAAAAATTCAATTTTAAAGGAAGAAAGAGGTAAAAGGGAATAAAGAACAATGGAACAAACAGAAAACAACAAGATGGTGGATTTATACTTAAACATAAAATGTGATAGTAGAAATATCCTGGTTAAAAAGCAAAGACTGCCAGACTGAATAAAAAAGGAAGACCCAGCTTATGCTGTTTACAAGAATCCTACTTCAAAAATAAAGACCTAAATAAGGTAAAATGATGGAAAGGATATACAATATAACACCAGTCAAAAGAAAGCTGGAGTGGCTTAATATCAGATATAATGTATTTCAGAGCAAAGACTATTATCGGGGATAAAGAAGGATTATTTCAAATGATAACGGGGTCCATACGTCAAGAGGACATAATGTTCTTAAACATCAGTTGGTTTTCAACAGGTGTGCAGAGGCAAGATGGTGGAGAAAGGACAGCAAATGTAACAAACTGTGCTGGACCAACTGGACACTCACATGCAAATAAATAAATGCAAGATGACCCTTACCTTTAACCATATACAAAAATGTACTCAAAATGGATCACAGACCTAAATGTAAAACCTAAACTTCTAGAAGAAAACATAGGAGAAAATCTTTGTGACCTTGGGTTAGGCAAATATGTCTTTGGTAAAATGCTAACAGCATGATCATAAAAAGGAAAAAAAAACCAAGTAAGCTGGACTTCTTCAAGATTAATAACTGCTCTTAGAAAGAAATTGTTGAGAATGACAGGACAAGCCAAACACTGGGAGCAAATATTTGCAAATAACTTATCGGATAAATGCCTCATAGCCACTCCATGTCTAGGTATTTACTCAATGGAAAGGAAAGCATACACCGTACAAAGACTTGTGCATAGATGCTCACTGCAGCTTTATTTGTAATAGCTAAAACCTAGAAATAACTCAAATGCCCATCAATAGGTGACTAAATCGTTTATAGTATATCCATTTGATGGAATATTCAGTAATAAAAAGGAATGAACTATTTATACATGCGATGCCATGGATGAATCTCAAAATAATAATGCTGAGTGAAAGAACCCAGACAAAAAGGAATACAGATTTTTATGATTCCATTTACATAAAATAATTCTAGAAAATGCAAAGTAATTTATTATGGTGACAAAAAGCAGATCAGTGGTTCCCTGACACTGGGGGTAAAGATGGGGAGGGTCATGAGGGCGGGCTTTGAGGGGCACCCAGAAACCCGTGACGCAGTGGATGCACCATGTCTTGATGGAGTGATGGCTTCCTTGGGCTGTGTGTACATGCACTTGTCAACACTCCGGACACACACAGTGTACCACGTATTCATAAACCCCAGGAAAGCTGCAGAGCCATGTTCTGCTCCCAGTCTCTGTAAAGGCCTGTGATAATGTGTATATGGGAGTCACATGATAACGGGACAGCGACAAGGAGAATACTCGCAGACCTGTTTTCCACGTGCACTCTTCAAGAACAGGACGGGTTTATTTGGAAAAGCAGCTGATTTCTTATTCAGTGTGAATGTCACTTGAGATTCCAAAGTCAGATTAAATACTGCTTATTTGAATATCTTCCAAATCATTAAATATTGATTGTACTTTGTCATCAGAAAAGATTGGCACACTTGGAATATTTTTTTGTGAAGGATGAAATGTGCAATAATGTATGAATTCAACCACCATTCCAAGTACTTTGTCACAAGCAGCAAATGCATGGACAGCACAATGGAAACAGGGGTCCGTTTCAAAGCTACCTTCGTAACTGTGAATCGTGTGGGCCAACTGGTACACAAGCCTCCTTCTCATACAGTTGAAGAACAACCTGGATCAGGTTAAAAATGTAAAGACAGAATTCCTGTTAACTTATTCATGACTTTTCAGGGGTGTTATTTTTCTTGTTTAAATTTGGGTTTAGTTTGGTATAAACATCGAATCATGTTTGCATCCAGGTTTTGTGATGCAACACTCAGCGGGTTAGAAGAGCTTTGGACCTGCGGAGCCAGATCCTCTAACGATACAGCCGAGTTAACTCGAGTGTCGACACTGACAGGGATGCATTCTTCAAGAAACACATGGAAACCTGTAAAGATTTTAAGAGGACCGATTTCTACCTCCTTAACTTTCACACATACTCTGACCTAAAAAATGACTTTTGTCCACCTCCCATTTCAGAATAACCCCTTCCTCAAATTGCTCTAATATAAAAACCTCTTGAAACAAAGGGAAATATAAAATATGGTATTAATGAGGTCTAATAGTGGTTTCTAAAGTTTTCATAAAATATTGAAGGTGGTGAAACTAAATAAATTTTCAGCTGATAGATCATTTAAAATAACTTTTGATGGTAGAGTTATCAGTACTTTTTGGCATCTTAGCTCAGGTGGAGTTTGAATTAAGAGAGATTGCTATAATAAAATTCTTTCTGCTACTCACTCATTAATGAAAGCAATTCTTAGGGCTTCCTCAAAACTTCCTCAATGAGTAGGAATAACACTGTTGCTGAATAGTGGGGATCCAGTTCCTCAATGTCAAAGAACAAAGTTCCAAAGATGGAAAGGAGATGGCCAGAAGGAGTTCTGCAGTGCGAGATGGGGGGTGTCTGTGTATCTCTCTGGGAGACAGAGAAGAGAATATGGCAGAGGCTTACGTACAAACTCTCTTCCAAAATAGTGAGAAAAAGATGGAAAGTGTTTCAGAGGAGAAATCTGGCAGACACAACCTTAACCAAGTGATGAAGCTAACATCACCAGTGAAAGGATGTGTGCCTGCTAATGGGACTCAATGGGAACACATAATTCCGCCGTATTCCTGTCAAAATTCTAACCTCAATATGATCATGCGGAAATACCAGACAGCCCAAATTAAGAAGCATTCTACAAAATAACTGGCCTATACGCTTCAAAAGTACTCAGGTCATGCAAGGCAAAGAGTAAAGAATGGTTCCAGATTAAAGGACACCAAAGAACTTCACAGTTTAGCTGAACAGTATCTGGTACCTGTTTGGGGCTGAATTGTGCTCCCTAAAATTCGTACGTTGAAACCTTAAAGCCCCAGTACCTACCTCAGAATGTGATATATTTGGACATCTGGCCTTCGAGGAAGTAATTAAGGTAAAATGAGGTCAACAGGGCGGGCCCACATTCAGTATGACAAGTGTCCTTACAAGAAAAGGAGCTTAGGACACAAATACATGCGCAGAGGGAAGACCTTATGAGGACACAGGGAAACGAAGCCATCTACAGACCAAGGAGAGAAGCCTTAGACGAAACCAAACCCACTGACACCTTGGACTTCCAGCTGCCAGAACTGTGACAAAGTAACTTTCTGTTCTTTAGCACCCAGTCTGTGGGGCTGCCTGGGGCAGGTCTCACACACTAACACAGAACCAATGTGAATTTCCGGACTCTTCAGTTATGCAGCGGAGAGTAAGACGACGGATCTGTCTTTAGGAAATACAAGCTCAAGTATTTATTTAGGGGTTATGAGACATTTTGTCTAAAACCTACCCTCAAACAGGTCAGAGGAATATGACATCTATGAATCAGACAGAGAGAGAGAAGAAAGAAAGAATATCAAGGTAAAAATGGTAACGTATCAACACTGGGGAGCATGGGAATCTCTGTATTATTTTTGCAACTTTGCTTTCTGTCTGAAGTTGATTCAAAACAGAGAGTATAAAAAACTTACACTAAACTTAGTTTCATTCTAAAGTAGGTAAAATGTATGCACGGATATATTAACTGTTTTTTATTTTAAGCCACAGACATCACATTAGGATAAAATAGTTTCCAATAATTTGTATTTTTGATAATTTCTTATTAAAATTTCCTAGCATGGTTGTTTTGACCACATGCATCCTAATAATGACCTATAATACACTACCACAAGCCAAATTAATTTTCAACATTTATTATAGATGTTTTAGATTATCCTAATTAATAAAATACATTACAGGAGATCAAACTTTTGTGGGGTAACAGAAATACACATTCAGAGAGAGAAAAGAATGATACTGTAATTCCCAATCATAAGAGCCTGCTGGTGTATTCTTAAATGGACTAAACTGACTTCAAGTAGATCCCATCGGATACACTTAAAAATCGATGAAAATCAACATTCAGGATATATTAGAATTTACATTCTCTGCAACTTTTAAACTGAACAAATGTAAGCTGTCAGTATTTTATTTATGAGAGAGAAATACAGCTACAGAAAATGTCTGAAGCAGAAAGTATCTGACAACTGCACTAATGTATTTCTGATGAACTGAGTAACAAGAAAGGTCCCCATGAGCGGGCACGTGGTGATGCAGCGGGAAGAGGGGGGTCTTCTCATGGAGCAGCACCAACCGAACTGCAAACCGTTACCCCTAGTCACCAGGGCATTACTTTTTGCCATTTTTGTTCCTAATCATCTCTCAGCTGTTTCCACTAGCTATGTGGTTGCTCTTATGGAACTTAAGGTTCTATTTCCAAAAAGGCCATTTTTCTACATTAGGAAGGTGTTAACTCCCATTTATGTTGGTTTAGCTTTGAAAAAAAAGTGAATAAAAATTTCCCTGACTTCAGAATACCAGTAGTATCACTAAAGGATTCCTAGAGTTGATAGAATCCTAGATGTTTTACCAACTATCTTAAAGTGAGACTTCCTAAGACCAATGGAACTGCACGGATTATGCAGTAAGCAGGGCAGCCGTGCCGTGAGGGTCCAGTGAGCGGACAGCCAGAGCGCGTCCTGGGCGGCGTTCACACGGGACTCATCACTCTCTTTCGTACAAGACTCTCAAATGCACCATATGACAAACAATGACAGTGGAGGTCACATTTTCCTTACTCATTTCAGTAGACACCATGAGACAGAAACCTTCTGTTCAAACATTTTACCTTTAAATTAACCTCATTTTTCTTTTTAACAAATTCACACCTTGAAACAAAAGCTAAAATATTAGAAGATTTCCCCCCCCCCAAGCATTTGAAGACATTTCCTAAAATATGTACAACCAGGAATCACTGTTTCTGGCATATGAAGGAAATACTGAAAAAACAAAATAAAACAACAGAACCCACCCTTTCAACTGCTTTATTTAACCAGTTTTAAAGCGGATACCGAGGACTAAGGAAGCAGTCACAGAAGCAGCACTCACATTGGCACAGTGTAAGGCTAAAGCACAGAAGACGGCAAACATCTTGAAGTTGTTTTCGTCCGTTTTCGAGAAGGCACTGCCGCTTATCTTGTTCACCATCTGCACCACGCCGATCACGCTTCCCCGGCTCACGATGGGCATGCACAGGATATTCCGGGTGGTGTAGCCTGTGTACAGGTCCACTTCCCTGCGGCCACGTGCAGGAACACAGCAGCAACGCACAAACACAGGAGAAAACGGTCTATAGCTTCTATCATAAATCTCAACTGAGCTTTGCAATCTACACGCTTCTATTACAAATACTTGTAAGGGAACTGTTGAGCTTCTGAATTCAAGGACAATGTGACATGTCAAAGTGTTTCATTAAAATCTCGTCAAAAATATTCTAACCAATCTGTTCTTTTATTTGCAAGAGAGTTTTTCAGAACAGTCTCTTGGAGGCTTTTAGCTTATCCTTCGGTTTTATGTATCCACAGCATTATTAAGTAAACAGGGGCAAACTGAATGCAGAGGAAAAATATGATAAATTTGGTGAAGTAACATGTTCCTTTGAACTTGGTCATATGTTCTGAGATATGTAACTTGCAAATAAACAAACTTAAATAGGAATTATCACCTTGAGAATTTAGAGCAGGGGTCAGCACACGATAGCCTCTGGGCCAAACTAGCCCTCTCCTGTTTCGTAAACAGTTTTAATGGAAGACAAGGGCACCATTCTTGAATGGATTGTCGCCACCCTACAACACAGCTGAGGACTCGTGACAGAGACGTTACGGCCCCAAATACTTACTATCTGATCCTTAAAAGAAAATTCTGCTGACTCCTGATTTAGAGAAAATGTTTTTTGCAAACAGGACTCCGTTCCATAGACACAATCATGTACCTAAAGGCAGTTAGTGAGATGGTGGTCATTTGCGCCTGGCTTCTTGAACTGTTTTGAGATTCATCTCTCCTGTAGCAGGTATCAGTGGTTCAGCCCTTTTCACTGTGGAGTGGTATTCTGGAGTATGGACAGACCACAGTTTATTTATCCATTCACCAGTTAAGGCTATTATTGTTTTGTTAACAGCCAGTTTTTTGGCAATTGTGAATAATGCTGTTTTGAAGATCTGCATACAAATTTTTGTGCGGACAGATGTTGTTTTTTTTTAATACAGGAGTGGGGCTGATTGAGTACAGTAAGTATATGCTTAACTTTACAAGAAACTGCACACCCTTTTTCCAAAGTGGTTCTACTGTTACACACTCCCATCGGCAAAGTATGTGATTCCAAGTTTCTCCACATCCTTGCCAACACTTGCTAATGCCTCTTTTAATTTTTTTTAAAGATTTATTTATCTATAGGGTGTGTGGGGGGGAGTGGCAGAGGGAGAGGGAGAGAGAGAATCCCAAGCAGACTCCACACTCAGTGAGGAGCCTGACGTGGGGCTTGATCCCATGACCCTGAGCCCACCCAGGTACCCTGCTAATGCCACTTTTTAAAAACCGTATCCATTCAAATTGTTGTGTAGTGAGATCTCATTGTCAAATTTCTGTTTCCCCCACATCAAACATCTGTTCGTGTGTTTAACGGCTATTCATGTATCTTCTTCTGTGAATTGTCTATTAAAATTTTGGGTCCTATTTATTAAATTAGGTTATCTTATTATGTTGGAAGAGTTGTTTATATCCTCTGAATGTGAGTATTTTGTCAGATACATGTTTTGCAAATATTTTCTCACAATCTGTTGCTTGCCTTTTCATGTTCTTAAAAGTTGACCCATAAAATTTTTACATAACAGTTTTAAATAAGGATATATAAGTATTTTCAATATTTAAGCACTAAAATAACAAGTTTGGTTTTTGGGAAAAAACCCTGAGATTTTCTGCATACTCCTGATTTACTGATAAGACGTATCAACTGGGATATAACTGTGTTTACAAACATGTTGCACATATTTGACACTAATCAAATTTCTGAAAAAACTTATTGTTTATGCTATTCAATTCCTCTTAAAGTAAACCAAATGTGTGAATTAACAGAACACTACTGTCAAAATATCTGAACTATTACTCCCAGTCACAGCATCAATCTTGAGACTTTCAATTTCTAGAGATTTATTTAAATCAGATTATATAATTTGGTTCCTAGTTCTCCAAAGAAACTCAAAACAAAACAAAAAATCTTTATAAGCCATCTAATATCCAACTTTAATAATATCCAGTAAAAACAGGGCGCCTGGGTGGCTCAGATGGTTAAGCATCTGCCTTCGGCTCAGGTCATGATCTCAGGGTCCTGGGATCGAGTCCCGCATCGGGTTCCCTGCTCAGTGCAGAGCCTGCTTCTCCCTCTCCCTCTACCACTCCCTCTGCTTGTGCTCTTCTGTCTATCTCTCTGTCAAATAAATAAATAAAATCTTTAAAAAAAAAAAATCCAGTAAAAACAGCAACTTACGGAGTTCCCACTTTGTATCAGGGAAAGTTGTCAGATCTCTTACGAGTATTTTCTCTAATCTTACCAAAACAAAAACAAACAAAACAAAAAGCACCCTATAAAACAGGCATTACTATACCATTTTAAAGATGAGGAGACCAGAAGCTCAGTGAGATTAAATAACTCACTCCAGGTCACTCTAGAACTAATAAGTGACGGAACTGAATTCACAAGGAGGTACTTTCATCAGTAGGTGTTACTGCCTTGTAGGGTACGGTCTGATGGAGAACACGCCCAGGACAGAATGATTAACACCATAATGAGAACAAAAGCAGCCTTGCAAACTTTAACTCTTCCTGTATAGATGCTTTTATAACACTTTAATGTCCTATAAGCTGGATATCATTAATAACCAAAATAACTATCATTTTACAAGTATCTGGAAACACTGGGTACTGGTAACAGAGTTGGTTCAAATAAAGTGTAGCACAGAGCCCAGGACGAAGGTGCTCACCGCACTGGCATGTGGGTGGGGAGCCGGGGGCTCCAGCACAGAGGCTCCAGCCAGATGGGACATGAGGGAGAGACTGACAGGGGCCTAAATGGCTTCTTACCTGTTAAAGCGTGGGTCTGCATAGGCATCTGGAATGTTCAGGACTTCCCCTGTTCTTGCTACCTGACCAGCAATTCCTTTCTCGATGGAAAATCTGTAGACATAAAAGAGAGGGACATGCCAATTAAAACACAGATGTTATAAAATAACTTGAAACATTTCATTACCACTAAGTAGTAAAGAAAAGAACATTGTTTTGTTTTAAATACTTGCATTAATTTTACATTTACATATTCGAAATCCTATTACTATATAACAGTAAAGGTAAAGCAGAGAAACACTGCACGGTAATCACTAGAGAAGCTTGGTTTAAGATATAATCCACAATATATTAAGCTATACTGGATTACAAATTGAAATTGAGAAATTAACTAGCACTCTCCTCTACTGACCAATAATAATCCTTTATATTTGCAAAGTACCTTATAATTTACAAGATGCTTCAACATAAATTCTTTAATTTTCTTCCTTCCTTCCCTCCTTCCTTCCTTCCTTCCCTCCCTCCTTCCTTCCTTCCTTCCCTCCTTCCTTCCTTCTTTCCTTCCTTCCCTCCTTC
>NW_023270816.1:7920355-7951987 GCF_011800145.1 Mirounga leonina
TTCCTTCCTTCCCTCCTTCCTTCCTTCTTTCCTTCCTTCCCTCCTTCCTTCCTTCTTTCCTTCCTTCCCTCCTTCCTTCCTTCCTTCCTTCCTTCCTTCCTTCCTTCCTTCCCCCCTTCCTTCCTTCCTTTTTCCTTGCCCAACATGGGGCTTGAACTCACAACCCTGAGATCAAGAGTCCCATGCTCTAACGACTAACCCAGACAGGCTCCCCTCAACATAAATTTTCTTAATTAATTCTCACTGTGGTGGGAACAGAAGCCCATAAGGGTTCAGTAACCTACCAACATTCCTAAAAAGTTAGTGGCACAATAAAAACAAGGAAGCAGGTCTACACTAGTGTATTTTCCACCACACATATAACCAAACTTACAGGGTATATTTGATTTGAGATACTAGGAAGGACTGGGACTTTAAGGCTTTTGCAACACAAGCACTATATAAAAATAACACAATTCACAACTTCTAGTATCTTTGCTTCTCTAACTTGTTGAATTTAAAACCAGTCAAAATACAAGCATTATTTGATTATAATTACTTATGTTTTGGTATCTAATATCAGCACTTCCTTTTATAAATATATCCTCATTTTGTAAACAGTTTTCTCATTATAATATCATCATAGTACATGCACTCATTACAAAATTTTAAGAAAGAGGTCTACAGTCCACAATATCTACAGATTTCAATAGCTTGAAAATAATTTCCATAATATTACATTTTCAACATTATAGGAAGTAACTATTATTGAAGTAAAGCTCAACCTTAAGGGAAAAACCAAAAGACAGTTGACACAAAAGAGAATTAACTATCTTAAAAGGCCAAAAAGTGAACCCAACATTGCATAAAAAGCAAGCTTGTTTCATCCTGGTTTTCTTGTGCTTTGAACAACATTAACAGAACAAATTAGACTGCTGTAAGCAAAGAGTATCAGAATCCATTTCTTGATTTATGCTTGATTTTCTGGGTTTGCTGTCTCTGGTCAGGAGATAATTAAGAGGCAGGCCCTCACATAAATAGCTGACATCACTGGTCAATTGAGGAAGCTGCAGCCAACCACATTCCCCTCATTGTTTCTCCCACTGTTGTGCTTGTCAACACAAACTTCAAGTTATTGTCTCCAAAATGAGATCAATACCAGCACTGGTAAGAAACACTTGAACTTTCAGCAAGAGAAATTACTTTACCTAAATGACTATATCCAGACTGATTTACCGAGGTCTAAAAAACAAACCAAGAATAAAACAAGTAAAAATAAAAAATCTAAATAGTGCTTCTAATTTGGAGTTCTGTGAGTGTGGGATATAGGATCCATCACCCTAGGGCTCCGTGGCGGGCAGAATGGGGAGTGCTCCATGGCAGGCAGTGGTGAGGCCTGGCTCGGGGCCTCACTCCTGTTTCTTGCACATCTGCTTATCTCTTGTATGTGACAGGCCACTGAAGAGCAATTCGTAATTAATAAGGAACAGTGTTTTACTATAATGTTGTAACTACCAAAGGACTTCATATTATTATGTGTAAAAATAGTTAAACAAGATACATAAGCAAAAGGGATGCAAATGTCTAAAAAAAAAGTCAATTTTTGAATGTTAAGCTTGATTCTTAAGTTTGGTGACAGTGCTCCTTGTAGATGTTCAGACTGCGATATGACTGAGCGAGCGAGTCTCTACCAGTCAAACTCCACTCTGTTCTTTTAAGTGACAGGAGCTGCCATTTGAAGAATAAAGAAGGCTTTAGTTTCTAGTTGCAACAGAAGTGTGCTATGTGACTGATTAAACCAACTGGGCAGTTACAGAATAATGTGCCTAAGTCATTACATACACCAGCTCAACGTCCACTGCGGTCTTCCCGTAGTACGGGAAGGGGCAAGGGCAGTAGTTTTTAGGCATGCCCCGCTTCTGGGCAGAGGACAGCCTGCAGACTCCCAGCGGGCTATACCTTTACCTACCTGGGGCACTAGTAAGGTTTCCCGACATGATTTCCAAAAGGACCGCCTCCGGAAGACTGCATTTCCAGGAGGGACGCCAAAGCCTCCCAGGCGCGCTTTCGCCGGCACTGCAATGTCATTCCCAGAAGTACTACCTTCAGGAGGCGGGTCCTGGTGGGAATGATATCACAGTATGACAAGGACTGTCAGCACACCTGCGAATAGGCACAGGAGAGTGGGTAACAGGACATCTGCACAGCGGCAGTCACAGCGTATGGACATTCTACTTCCAGCTGTACCTTATTTCTTTGGTCTTCTTGAAGATAGGTTTTCCTTCCTTTTCCTCTCCAATATCAAAAAGGTCTGAATATAACTCCTTGTTCTTATGGTCTACCTGGAAAAGTGCACAACGATCGGCATTCACCAGATTTTTTGCATATATCTAAAGACAAACAATAAAACGAGAGTAAGCCAATGAGAAATTCAGAGTTTAAAGGCAAACTTTACCAGAAATAAATATAAATTTCAGCTGATCTATACTCTGTGTGGAAAACTGGCACTGTAACTCAACAAACAGAGGTATACGAATACAAACACTGCACGTCCCTGTTAACACGGTGACGTTGGCAGACACCGCTGCTCTGCGCAGGTGCCCCGGGCTGGGTGCTGAAACATGGCAGGACCATCCTGGGGGCCGGAGAGCAGCTGCTGGCCTCCCTCCCTCCGAGCCCTGCTGCACCCCGGCCTCGCTTCCAGGACCTCCAGGCTTCGACCCTCACGCCCGGTACCAGCCCTGTCAGCTCTAAGGCCGCAGTGCATTCTGACTGGCTGGCATTTGAGATACAGCAGTCGTGAAAAAATATGAAATACAACTTCTAACGAGGTTCATATTTACATTTGTTGCATTTTACTTGCTGCGTTAATAATAACGTGCAACAATCATCGAGTGTCTACTGTATGTGCCAACTCTCACACTTTTTTGAGTCTTCCTTCACTTAATCCCCACAATCACAATATTAAGTCAGGGAATATTTTTATCTCCACCGCACATGTTAGGATAATTGAGGCACAGAGGTAACTAGACTTGTCCACTATCACATGGCTAGTAAATGGCAGATAGGGTATTTGAACTCATACTAGTCATTTTCATGGCCCATGCTCTTAAAACAAGTATGCCTTTTCATTTCTAATTGGAAAACTGTGTATTCATTTGTCATTCACTTGTTCATCAATTTCCTTCCACAATTATTTCTTTAACGCCTAAAATATCCCACTGTCCTTTGTGGGTTCAGACCACAGTTACGGTTCAATTAGCATATTTACCTGGATTAAGAATTCTGGCAACTTCAACCCTCCAGATTTTAGACATAAAATTATTCTCCAGAGAAAAGAGCTGATTCTCAGAGAAAAACAGCCGTCACAGTCTATGCAAGAGGGACATGGGCCACCTTGTGGCCAGAGGAAAATATAAAATCTCATGTAAAACTACAGATTTAATGAAAAGAAATCAGCACAGTTTAGGTACCCTGGTTCATCCTCATAGTTTATACTTGTCTTTATAAACTGTACTCACTCACTCAAAAAATACCGGCTATGCCGGGGACTGAGTACATTGGGTATTATCAGTACGATAACTTACAATTTGTCTCTTTCCATTATCCCATGAATTCTGTGACACAAGAAACTGCTTCTTTTTCTCCCCACAATATTCCAAAAACCCAGCACAATACCTAGAGTAGAGGTCAGCTAACTAAAATCCATCTGCCAAATCTAGTCCATTGTCTGTTTTTATAAATAAATTTTTATTGGGAAAGAACTATGTTCATTCCTTTATGTATTGTTTAAGGATGCTACAATGGCAGAGTTGAGTGACTGCAATAGAGTACGGCCCATGAAGCATAAAACTTTACTATTCGACCCTTAACAAAAAACATCCGCCAACCCTTTAGAACATATAAGATCTCCATAACCTAAGAACCCTCAATAAATATTTGAGGAAGGATGAATGACATAAAGTTAGGGAGACAGTAATGGCAAACAGAAGAATCACCCATCTATTCTGCAAACTCATGGGATCTTGAATTGTTAAATAATAATAATGATCCTACACTATTAGAGATTACATTATGAAGCGGAATTTGCATCCCTATCGCCTAGGTCATGTTAATTGCTTAACACTTTGGCACATATTTATATTAATATTTATAAACATCTGAATGGAATGGACAATTTTCTAGAAAACGGAAATGTATTGAGAAGGAGTTGAAAAATCTGAAGACAACTGTACAACTGTCAAGGAATTATCCCCATAAAAGGTCTCAGGCTCAAATGATTTCAAATATGAATTATTTAAGAATCTTCAAATAAATTCGCATCCCATTTACAGTGTTCTATGTTCAGAAAGAACAAAACTTTTTCAGTTATTTTTAGAACCCTTGCTAAACTACTGATACTGAAAATTGACAAAGATACTATAAAAAAAGAAAATCACAAACCAATTTACCTTGGAAACAGAAGAAAACTCATAAATAAAAATTTTCAGCAAATCAAACTTAGGAATAAATTAACATATTACAATATTTAAAAATTATACTTTATTCAGAACTGTTCAGCATCATAAACTCTATTATTTCATAATATAATAAAACAAAGGAAAACAAATCACACAATTACCTTCATGGTTGTCAAAAATGCATGTGATGCAATTCAGCAATCATTCATGATAAAAACTTTAGTAAAATGGAATAGAAGGACATATGTACGTGTGTATATATACCCATATCGAAGCCCCTACAATGTCTGGCTTTGAACACCAACAGGGCTTATACCCAGTAGACCTAGCGGGCTCCCATGCAGACTTACTTGCCCAGAGACCAGCACAAAGCAGCAGGTGGAAAAGCTCCTAGAATGTATGTGAAGGAGATTCACTTACTAATTTTAAATTGTCTGCCAGATGGGCAGGAGCCTTTTGGGACACAAAAGTGCTGGTGGGTGCCATTTTTTCACTCCCCTATTACCTTGACAGCGCTGGTGGGCCACACTCTGGCCCCGCGCTCTCCCGTGGCCCTGTCAAAGCTGGTGGGTGCACCCCAGCCCAGTGCTCTCCCTCAGCCTCGCTAAAGCTGGCAGGGTGTAGGAAGTCTGTTCAGGGGATGCCCCTTGATCATCTGGCTGGGGAGGCTGGCAGAGGCGGGGAGCTTGCGTTCCTGGGTCCTATAGGATTGTGACAACCGGACAGACCGTTCTTGGCAGGCTACTACCCTAGGGCACTACACAGACAGCAGACTGAAACACACCCTTAGTCTTCCTGTGAAGAAGGCCTATTTACTTGTCCTGGCACCTCAACCTGAGGAGCAGACTTAGGTTTGCCACACATCAAGAGACTACGGAGGCGCCATCTGGGAAAGCAGGGTGGGGACGCCATCTTTGTGCTCTCCCTTGGTCTTGCTACAGCTTGCCAGTTCCTCTCAGAAAGGATCTGATATACTTGTCTGGAGCCCTGATTTTTACAATTGTCACCAATTTTTACAGATCACCTGGTCTGGAGGCCAGCAGGGTTCACAACTGTGGTCCCACAGGACTGTATATATCTGCATACTTCAAAAGCTGGTGCCTGACACTCTTGGTTCCAATCAGCCAGAAACCAGGTGCTGACTGAAATCTTTCCCTGTGCAACACTATTAGGTCTTGACACACCCTCAACAACGGGGACCTATCAGAATAAATCAGCCTCCTCAGATAACCACAAAGGTTTGAAAGACAACCAAGCACTAGGGCAAGTTGAATGATAAGGTTCACTGCCTGCACCAGGTCACTCCTTCAAGACTGGGAGAGGCAGCTGTTTCACCTAATATATAGAAACAAACACAGAGAGTCAAGCAAAATGAAGAAAACAGAGGATATGTTCCAAACAAAGGAACAAGATAAAACCTCAGGAAGAACAACTAGTGAAATGGAGATAAGTAACTTACCTGATAGAATCCAAAGTAATGGTCATAAAGATGCTCACTGAACATGGGAGAAGGACAGATGAACACAGTTGAGAACTGACATCCTAATCAATGATAAAGAGCTGAAGGGTTTTCCTCTAAGATCAGGAATAAGACAAGGATACCCACTCTCACTACTTCTGTTCAATACAGTATTGAAAGTTCTAGCCAGAGCAGTGAGGCAAGAAAAAGAAATAAAAGGCATTCAAATTTGATAAAAAGAAGTAAAACTGACATGCTTTTACATATAAAAAGCCCTAAAATCTCCACCAATAAACTATTAGAATTAATGAACAAATTCAGTAAAAAGTTGCAGGGTACAAAATGAACATACAAAAATCTGTTGCATTTCTTCCTTTTTTTTTTTTTAAAGATTTATTTAATTGGCAGGGGGGATGGGCAAAAGGGAGAGGATCTTTAAGCAGACTCCCTGCTGAGTGTGGAGCCCAATGCTTCTGGGCTTGATCTCATGACCCATGAAATTATGACCTGAGCTGAAACCAAAAGTCAGATGCTCAATCCGACTGAGCCACCTAGGTGCCCCCTGTTGCATTTCTATATACCAACAACGAATTATCATAAAGATAAATTAAGAAAACAACCCCATTTACTATTACATCAAAAGAATAAAATACCTAGGAATAAATTTAATCAAGGAAGTGAAAGACCTGTACACTGAAAATTTTAAGACACTGATGAAAAAACTGAAGACACAAATAAATGGAAAGATACTCCATGCTCATGGATTAGAAGAATTAATATTGTTAAAATGTCCATATTACCCAAAGCAATCTACAGATCTGATGCAATCTCTATCAAAATTCCGATGGAATTTTTCACAAACTAGAATAAAGAATCCTAAAATTAGTATGCAACCACAAAATATCTCAAATAGGCAAAGCAATTGTGAGAAAGAACAAAGGTGGAAGCATCATGCTGCCTGATTTCAAACTTATTACAAAGCTATAGAAATCAAAACAGAATGGTTTTGGCATAAAAAGAGAAATGTAGATCAACTGAACAGAATAGAGAGTCAACACATATATGGTCAATTAATTTATGACAAAGAAGGCAAGAATATAAGTGGAGAAAGGATAGTCTCTTCAGTAAATGGTGCCAGGAAAACTAGAGAGCCATGATGGAAAAGAATGAAACTGGACTAATATTTTATAATATAAAAAAATTAACTCAAAATGGAATCCATTTAATGGAATGGAAGACCTGAAGCCATAAAACTTCAAGAACAAAACATAGGCAGTAAGCTCTTGGACACTGGTCTTGGCAATGTTTTTGTTTCTTTGTTTTTGTTTTTGGATCTGATTCCAAAAGCAAAGGCAACAAATGCAAAAATAAGTGGGACTACTCAAGCTAGAAAGGCTCCTGCACAGCAAAGGAAACCATCAACAAAACGAAGAGGCAACCTACTGAATGGGAGAAAATATTTACAAATCATATCTGGTAAGGGACTAATCTCCAAAATACATAAAAAAATGCATACAACTCAATAGCAAAAAATAAACAACCCAATTAATAAATGGGCAGAGGACCTGAAAGGCATTTTTCCTAAGAAGACTTGCAGATGGCCAAGAGGTATATGAGAAGATGCTCAGCATCACTAATCATCAGGGAAATGCAAACCCAAACCACAATGAGGTATCACCTAAATCCTGTTAGAAGGGCCAGTATCAAAAAGATAAGAACTATCAAGTGCTGGAAAGGATGTGGAAAATTGGGGAACTCCTGTGCACTGTTGATGGGAATGTAAATTAGTGTAGCTACTATGGAAAACAGTACAGAGGTTCCTAAAAACATTAAAAACAGACCTACCATATGACCCAGGAGTTCTTCTTTCAGGTATTTATCCTAAGAAAACAAACACTAACTCGAAAAGCTATACCTGCACCACCATGTTCTCTGCAACATTATTCACAATAGTCAAGATATGGAAACAACCTAAGTGTCCACCAATGGATGAACGGATAAACTGTGGTATATGTCTATACGATGGAATACTACTCAGCCATAAAAAAGAAGGAAATCTTGCCTTTTGTGACAATACAGATGGATCTGAAGGCTATTATGCTAAGTAACATAAGTCAAATACTATTTGGTCTCACTCATATCTGGCACCTAAAAGACAAAACAAACAAATAAAACAAAACAAAGTTCATGGATAGAAAGAACAGAGTGGTGGTTGCCAGTGTGGAGGGGGATGGAGGTGGACAAAATGGACGATGAGGGCGGAAGATACAGACTTCCAGTTGTGAAATGAATAGGTCATGGAGGTGTGGTGTTTAGCATGGTGACTATACTCAATGGTATTACAGCACATATTTGAAGGTGGCTGGGAGAGTGGATCTTGAAATTTCTTATCACAAGAAAAAAATCTGGGGGGGTAACTTTTTATGGTGATGTTTGGTGACTAGACTTATTATGGTGATCATTTCGTCCTGTATACAAGTGTTGAACTGTTACATTGTACACCCGAAACTAATGTTGTTTGTCAATTACACCTCAATTAAAAAAGAAAAAACGACAACTAGGTAAGAAAATACATATTTGATAAGAGAATTCTACTGTTCAGTGATAAGGTTATTATGTTGAAAAATCAACTGAAGAACAATTACAGGTAGTGAGAAAGGCTTCTGTTCAGAGATTAGTGATTCTGAACATATGTTTACATTTTCATTCTCCCCAAATATTAGGCTTTCAGTCTGAAATGGCGCTCTCACACACTGAAAAGGAATAGAGAAATCCTAGACACCTTTTGGGAATATTTATGAGCTCCAAGAATCAGAAGGTCATTCTAAAAGCCACCCGCCTCTCCTATGCATGCACGCGCACGCACACACAGAGGTTTACTCGTAAGTGGAAAACAATTTCCAGTAACAAGAATGGATTTAAAATTCAGTGAAAACAAGAACACTGTTGGATGGAAGCAGCGAGAGTAACAAATTTTCCTCAACGTGTACACTTCTCCTACCTAATTGTTAGGAATGTTTGTTGGAGGTCCCCAGCAGATACTGTGTAACTTTTCCTTCTATTCCTAATTTGCTGTTGAGTTTGCAGTTATTGGGTATTGAGCATTATAAAATTGTTGTATGCCATTATTAAAATGATGTAATTTTTCTTCCTTTACTCAATTAGAATAAGGAATTATATTACTTTATTACTTACTGTTGAACCACTCTTGCATTCCTGGGGTGAATGCTGTTTAGCTGTGATGTAATCTTTACTCCTGAGTTTGTTGTTACTATATATTTCTGACCTTTGCATCAATATTTTGCTCAATGGCTTTCCTTTTCTCTGTCCTTGGATAACACCGGCATTAGGTCGAAAAGCCAGATAGTAGCCAGCGTTGGTGAGAATGTGGGGAAACCAGAACCTATGTGCACTGCCAGTGGGAACATAATATGGTGTAGCTGCACAGAAACAGTCTGGCCGTTCCTCGAAAAGTGAACCACAGGGCGCCTGGGTGGCTCAGTTGGTTGAGCGACTGCCTTCGGCTCGGGTCATGGTCCTGGAGTCCCGGGATCGAGTCCCGCATCAGGCTCCCTGCTCGGCGAGGAGCCTGCTTCTCCCTCTGACCCTCCCCCCCCATGTACTCTCTCTCTCATTCTCGCTCTCTCAAATAAATAAATAAATCTTTAAAAAAAAAAAAAAGTGAACCACACACTAACATACGACCCAGCAGTTCCACTCCTAGGTACACACCCAAACCAACTGAATACAATTAAAAAAATGTATACAGATGTTCAAAGTAGCACTTTTCACATTAGCCAAAATGTGGAAACAAGCCAAATGTTCATCAGCCAATGAAAGGATAAAAAATAGCAGTCGTTCTGGTACTTGCTACAGCCTGGGTGGACTTTGAAAACAGTGTGCTAAGTGAAAAAAAGCCAGGCACAAAAGGCCATACGTTACATGATCTCTTTTATGTGAGTTGTCTAGAATACGTAAACCCATAGAAAAAGAAAGTAGATTAGTGGTTGTTTAGGACTGTTGGGGGGGTTGGAGGGAGGGAGGAGGATGGGGGCATAAGTAAGTGATGGCTAAAATGATATGGAGTGTTGTTTTGAGGTAATGAACATGTTCTTAATTGATTGGTGATGGTTGCACATATCTTTGAATATACTAAAAACCACTGAATTGAACACTTTAAATGGATGAAGTGTGCTGTGTAATTATATCTCAATAAAACTGTTTTTAAAAAGAAAATATTAATAATACTAGTCAACAAGTATTTCTTATACTCCGAGTCAAGCTATGTCAATCCAGATATTTATATTTTTACAGTTTTCTTAATATTTTTCACTTCTTTACAAACTCCTTAAATTTTGTCATAGCCAAACAAATGATTTTTTAACTATGCAATTAAGAACTCTTTTTCATCCAAATAAAACTATCAATATAACTAATTAAATAAGGAATGGGTTTGAAAGCAATAAATAACCCCTAATGTTACTAATTCCCTTCATAAGCTTTCGGTCTCTACAAGACACGGAGCATATAATACTCCATACTCAATTGCCATGATTTCAAAGAGAAATACATCAGTGTGTATCATGAAGCCTGGAGATAAGCCTATAATAAACCCATAACTTACTGCACAGGATTACTATCTTTTGAGAAAAGACCAGGAAAATGAGAAGGAGAAAGAACCCTTGTCAAAATACACAACAGGGCAAGAATGGTGCCAAGCAAGCCTGACAACCTGTGGAGTGCACATACAGGTCACTTTGGCTGTAAGCCGCTTCTTTAAAGGAGTCTCGCCAGAGAACTAAAGCAGCAACACAAGAAAATATGGATAAAACTCTACTTCCTATGGCTTTCAGCTTCAAGTGCCTATTCGTCTTCCAGATAGAGAGGAATAATTGTGATTAAAACTAAACAGAATGGACCTTAAGATCAAGAAGAGTCAGTTGGGAATTCCTAAGGTCAGTCGGTAGGCAAAAGGTATTTTGGAGAGTATAAAAAGGAACTAAATGTTTTTTCAAAGTATAGCTCACCACTAAATAATGAAAAACTCAGATGTTTTTTCAAAAGTTATTCAAAATACCTCCAAAATTAATCAAAAGTGACAAATAAATCAAAGCAACACCTCCGCTCACTAAGCACCATCTTTTCATCGTACTTAAAACACTTTATACATCAAATACATGAAAATATTCTACTAAGTATTAGGACATGAATCTAACAGTTAAATACAATCATTTTCAAAATAAAAAGCAGCCTACCATTATGTGTTCAAGTAGAGAGTCTATTGCGACTATGTTATCAAAATATGTCCTGAAAAAAAGGAACATAAAACTGGTAATTAATCTAAATAACAACATAGAACATATTAAACTGAATACATTTCCCATTTTTGTGTACATTTAAGCAAAAAATGTAAAGATATATGTTGATTTCTGTCCTTTTGTGGAAGCAACCAATAACATTACTTTAGAGAGAGAAATAAAACTTTATCATTAACTTTGGTATGAAGTCTCTAATTTCAGAGGATGAATTAAGTAATATTTTATTGGTAAGTACCTATTTTGAGAGAAAGTTTGTAGCATTTAACTAAAACTATGAAGGGATAAAATTGGGCTCACCATATTTAATATTTTCATGAATATCTGAAATAAAAATATTTAAATTTGCTAAATCTCATTAATATTGTTAAAATATAAATTATCACTGAAAAACTGGAAAGTTAAAATGTTAAACTGTACTGAGAAAGCAATGTAATTCATTTGAGAAGTAATACCAGAATACAAGAAATGATAATAGCCTACTGACTTTGCACAAGTAAATTATATATATTCATTACTATAAACAGCAAGTAAATATTTTGGAGATATATGGCACCTACATTAAAATGTCAACCTGATCAACAGATGAATCAGTAAGCATGTATTTCAGGGACTATGTTAATCTAGGATCTATTGGCAAGGTACTGCTTTCACTTTAGGTTCCTATGAATTTAGCAATGTACTCAGAATTAAAGTAACTTAATAATGATAAACAACGCCTTTTGTTGAGAAGACTACATTTCCTCTTCAGGTTGGAGCCAGCAAGACTTAGCACATGCTTAATCACTCTGTGCACAGAGGAACGTACAGCAAGGAATATGGTAAAGTCAAATGGGTTTCCCCTAGGGGAGAGACTTACAGGGATCTAACAGGACCGTGGGAGACTTGCAAGATACTCAAATACACTAGCAAAGGAAGGCGCACAGCTTCTCTTTCTATGTGTTCTGAAGTAGTAACATCATGTGTCCCATAGACACTGTTTAATTCTCTCTCTCAGAGACATAGCTGACCTATGGGATCAAATGAGAGCCCTCTCACGCTCATGGTTCCCTAATTTCATATTTCAAGAAATACATGTAACACAAAGCAGCAACTCCAGACTAATTAGTGATGGGATTACAACACTTGTGAACGATAAGTTATTAAGTGCTGCCAAAGTGATCTACGAGAGAGAACATGGTCAGAGCTGCTGCTGGTGGAAGAACAGGTACGTTATTCTTCTATTAACTTGCCAGGGAGACCGTGACCCTGAAGTGACCACATCTTGGGGAATTATTTTAGATTTCAGGAATTCAGTAGATGGGTCAGATCTATGGATAATCTTCCTTTTAGCAGGCAAAACCAGTTATGAACCTCGAATGTAATAAATATCTATAACTGCTTTCACTGCCAGCCCAAGGAGGTTTTTCTAGGTCAAACTTCAGAGAAATGGAACATTTTCTCTAAAATGATAACTGAGCTACCATACATGGGAAAATTAAAATAATACTACCGATAATATGGTTTACTTTACTGGCATTTGTAGAAAATGCCAGAGAGGACTTTTTGGAAAGTAATAAACTAAAACATTTCCTCTTCTACTGTTCTCAGTTTTCTCCTACAAAAATAGAAATACTTAGTGTCCTTAACATGCTCTAGTGAGTCTATTTAGAAAATATACACCAAATTGCAAATTAACATTATCACATATAAATCTGCAGGCCTTCACTTGTAAAGTGAACACAGATGAGAATGTAACTTCACGGTCTGAAATATGAACTTTCTTACCAGACTACTTACTGACTGCAGTGGACAGTCAGTCGCTGTCCGAGCCTGCACTTAACTTAAACCACTGATCAAGAAGACCTACCTCAACTCTAGAAATGAACACTTACTTTGATACATCAAGTAGGAAGTCATTCAATTCAGTCTGTTTAGCAAGGCCTCTGCATACCTACCATAGAAAATAATGGCTATTAATCATAAGAGATTTCTGCTTATTTAAAATAACAATTCCTGAATACTATTTACTTTTTTTATTTTAAAAGACTTATAAAGCAGTAATATTATTAGTAAGAAGTCATATTTATCAAATGTTTAAATGTGTTAAGCTCTGTTCTATGCGCTTTAGCGTTACTGTCTCATTTAATCATCACAAAACACTATAGATTTGGGGTTTACTTTTATAACTGAAGCATAAAGAAGTTCAGAACCATGCTCCCACTCCGGAATTACTAAGTGATGGAACCAGCATTCAGATCCAGGGAGTCTACCTCCAGAGTTGCTCTTTAAAACTTCTTTCCACTTTAAAAAATGACACTTGGTGGGTGGTGGTGTATGTGCCCACCACCCACTTGGGCACATATTCCATTTATACTTGCTATGGTCAGATCTGAAAGGTCCTTGCTCCTCATACTATTATCCTGTAACTACGTACTTTATCTCCTCCCCTCACAAACCGTGAGTGTGCTGAAACGGATTTAAAAAACAAAACAACAGTGAAAAGAAGTGGAGGGTACAAAGCTCCTGTGTCCATGAACCTCGAAGTCCAGTTGCCAGGAAACTCGATAAAGTTTGTGATCTTTTAAATTAGATCATATTTTCAAGAGAACCAGCTATTTTAAATTTGAGATGAAAGTTTTCATATACCATTTAGTTTAAAGGATGTTTTAATTTAGGAAATGGAGTCATAAAAATATAATATCAATGCTACTGCCAGAAGAGACCACTCCTTTGCTTTCAGTGGAAAACAAAACCATAATAGAACATACACCATTTACGGCATAAATAATTTATAATTACATATAAATATATAAAAATAATTACAAGATATTTAAGGCAGGGAACAAGTAAATATAAGTGAATAGACACAAAATTTCAGAAATAACAAAATACCTAATATCCAAAAATAACACATTAGAGTCCCTTATTAAGCCCCACCCCGTCCCCCGGTGGCTGCACTTTAAACGACTCTTCTCTCAGGGAGCCCCTGTAAAAACACCCCAAAGGCACACCTGCACCTGATGTATTGCTACTGAAGCCCAGGCGAGATTTGCTGTTGCAACCTGAAAAAAGAGGATGAAACGCATTTTGATTAGTCACATGCAGACATCCTAACAAAGGACTCTAGCACGCATGTATATGAAGAATTTTCTGAGGCCACTGAGTATTTGAATATTTTGCCAAACATAGAGAATCAAATAGGTACAAGATTTCTCGTTTACATTTCCCGCCCCTTTATAAATGAGTTTAATGTTCTCGTTCCTCTTAACTTTGGATAAAAAGCAAGATGAATTGCTTGAGAGAGCTATCGTCCAATGATTTTCACATAAAATAATTATTTCTCAGTTTAACAAAAATACTATTAAAATGGCCTCAACCCCCACTTTGCAATGAAGAATATTTCTAAAATTTTGCTGACAAGTTCTCAGTTACTAGCTATTCTACTTCTTTTATTATTCATTCACTTCCCAAACATTCACTGGGTGCTTCCTGGGTACCAGGCAGTACTCTAGGTGCTGGAAACCTGGCACCACCACCACCCACCAGAACAGCTTACAGTGGACTGTGGGAGAGAGAAAGACGAGAAAGAGGATAAGGGAAGTGCACAGGGTCTTAGCTGGTGACGAGGGGCTACAGAGAATCAGAGGCACGACATGGAGATATGTGCAGTGTTCAGGAAAGGCCTCCTCCCTGACATGGCGACATGCGAGGACACTCCTGAAGGAGGTGGCTGGGGTGGGGACAAGGAGGACACGCACAATCCAAGCAGAGGGAGAGCAGATGCAGAGGCTCTGAGCAGGAGCCGGTCAGCCTTGCTCAAGGACCCCGTGTGGCTGGAGGGAGGGAGCAGGATAGGAGTACAGGCAGGGATGTGGGCCTCTGTGTACTGGGAGTGACAGATCACTGCAGTATCTGGCTTTAGGGTCAATGAGCCAATTCTGATTCAGGGAATAGTGCATAGAGCTCATTGTTTCCAAATGTGATGCTGGAATCTTTGTTCAGGATATCCTCTAGGAGGAGGACTTTTTTTTTTTTTTTAAGATTTTATTTATTTATTTGACAGGGAGAGACACAGCGAGAGAGGGAACACAAGCAGGGGGAGTGGAAGAGGGAAAAGCAGGCTCTCCGCTGAGCAGAGAGCCCGACGCAGGGCTCCATCCCAGGACTCTGGGATCATGACCTGAGCCGAAGGCAGACGCCCAACGACTGAGCCATCCAGGCGCCCCAAGGAAGAGGACATTTTTAAGAAAACATAGATAATCAGAATGTGAGAACTCTCTAAAGTCATCCTCCTACTTTATTTGATTCACAATATGGCATACTTCTTTTTTTATTGTTAGAAAGGGTTCTTGGTGGCGCCTGGGTTAAGCGTCTGCCTTCAGCTCAGGTCATGATCCTGGGGTCCTGGGATCGAGCCCTGCATCGGGCTCCATGCTCAGCAGAGAGCCTGCTTCTCCCTCTCCCTCTGCCTGCCTGTCTGCCTACTTGTGATCTCTCTCTGTCTCTCTGTCAAATAAATAAAATCTTAGAAAAAAAAAAGAAAAAAGAAAGGATTCTTACTAAAATCAGTTGCTATATTTCTAATTTAATCAGTTTTCTCTCCAAATAATTACAAAACAAAAATAACGGTAATGTTAAGCAAATTGTGGTTTTAAATATTCATTCATTTATTAACTGAACCATATTAATGAGTGCCCTCAACAGGCTAGCCTCACCTCCTGATGACTCATACAGAAGGCTTCTTTGCCCCAGTGCCGATACAGCTCGAGGATACCAATCAAGTCACCAATTGCAGTGACAATTGGTAAACAAAGAACAGACTGGATGCGAGTCCCTGACTCCAGTCCAGTACCTCTTGGAAATCGTTCATCCTGAAAAATCAAAGGAGAAAAGATATAAATTCAGTGAAAGAAATGGAATCATTATGTTGAGATTCTTATTTCTGCCAGAAATTGCCTAATACTTGTAATAAAACATAGGCAGTCCTTTTCAAAGGAAAACCAAATGACAATGGACACTATAAACTATCTTTAAGAAAATGCTTATCTTTAGCAGCATGGCATCTGTTCACAGATACTGCTTTAGTGTTTCTTTATCCCTGTGCAGTAGAATTTAGTTAATCAATGAATACATATTCATTCCATGCAATAATAAAAGTAATTATGGTGGCTAACACACATCACCTTCTATGTGCTGGAACTCTTCCAAGGCTATATAAATACCACATGAAGGAAAGTAAATATAAAAAATTGTTTCTCTTCTATTTTTAAGGTTAGAATAATACAGAAGTGTATGTTAATGATAGTCATTCTGATTGAATCTCAAAAGCTCACATTAAGTATTCAAATCATCCAATAATTATCAATTACGTGTGAAAAATGCAATTGGTTCTTTGACTTTAATAACTTTCTAGCTCAGCAAATCACTCAAAGGAATACAGGGAAATTGAATGAATTGATACCAAAGCACCAATTCTATTTATTCAATTTCTGTCTGTAGGAAGCTTTTCATTAATCAAGAACAGTACAAATATGTGTTTGTAATTTACAGATCTTTGGAAAGCCTGCATATACAATAGAACATTTTCAAATGACAAGTTGTATAGTATCTACTTTTAACACTTTAAAATTAAAAATATTTGACATACAACATTATGTAAGTTAAAGTTTAAACTGTTGATTTGATATATTTATATATTGTAATATGATTGCCATTGTAGTGGTAGTTAGCATCCCTATCATGTCACATAATTCTTTTTTTTAAATTTTATTTATTTTAGGGGTGCCTGCGTGGCTCAGATAGTTAAGCGTCTGCCTTCAGCTCAGGTCGGGCTCCTGGCTCAGCGGGGAGCCTGCTTCTCACTCTCCCTCTGCCTCTCCCCCTGCTCGTGCTCTCTCTATCTGTGTCTCAAATGAATAAATAGAATCTTTAAACAAATAAAATTTTATTTATTTTAGAGAGAGAAAGCGCACACAAGCGGGGGGCAGGGGCAGAGGGAAAGGGAGAGAGAGAGAATCTCAAGCAGACTCCAGGCTGAGCATAGAGCCTGATGCGGGGCCCAATCTTATTACCCTGAGATCATGGTCTGAGCCGAAACCAGGAGTCAGAGGCTTAACTGACTGAGCCACCCAAGTGCCCCACTTGATTATCTTTATAATGAAGATCTAGTCTTTCAGCAACTTTCTTTATCTGTATCTCTACCTATACAGATAATTAGTGGCAAAACCAGAATTAAAACCCAGATCTCATGACTCCAACTTAGCACTTTTTCAGAGCAATTTCATTACACCTCTATAGTCGTTTGCCTACTTGTCAATTTTAAAGTCTAAGCTCATGTAGTGACATTTCATCACAATACTCACATATAGTGTGGAAGACTGTCATATTCCCCACACCCGTGTCCTTCATCAGTATCTTCCAATACTGATCTGGGCTTGTTTATGTCATTTACTTTGGCTAATGCAAGGATAGTAAATTTGATGAAAGCAAGGGTTGAAAACTCACTTGCATGTTTCACTTATTCTCTGGAACCTCTCCACCATCATGAGAACATTCCAGGCCAACTTAACTTTACATAGGGAGGTGGGGGAGTGATAAACACAGAGAGCTGAGGCCCTCTGAGGCCAGCCAGCTGGTAAGTGACGGGCCAGTTGATCTCAGATGCACAAGCCCAGCTGAACACAGCCCAATCAGCAGAATGGCCCAATGCACGGACTCCTGAGAAGTCCCAGGTGGCCGCTGTAGGACAACACTACAACTTGGGGCAGGATGGTACTCAGCATTAGCTAACACATTCCTGGCCGTCTTGCCAGGATATACCACACAGAACAGTGATCACTTAGTTTACCTAAATATAAACATGCATTTTATGCTTAACTGTACTGGTAGGTGCTTAAATAAGAACTCTTCAAATCTAGCTCTCAGTGGGTATATAAGGTATGATTCTGTGAGGACAAATTTTAGTTTACATACAGATTCATTTATTGATCTGTATCTTGCTCTAATGCTTTTATAAAATGGCTTGAGTCATAACATCAAAATGATATGTCATCTTTATGAAATAAATACTTCAGGTTACAAATGTCACAGAGTAAAAGGTCATTTACCCCAAGGATGTCTTCCACTAGCAACGTTTTTCTGGACTTGGCCACATAGGCAGAAATGGTGGTGCCCTGGGCAATGGGCCCAGCAGGGATGAGCCGGGGTTTTCCTTCCTTGATTCCAGGTGGAGTGAACACGCACAGACTCTAGCAAGGAGAAAGAACATGTTTTATAGACCTCCCTGTACTTGGCACCACAGAAAGACTCCTAGATATTACTTATCGGTCATGAGGAATCTGTGAGCCAACAAAGAGAGACAGAAGATGATGAAAAGTGCCTTGATCAAACTGGGGTATGTGAGGTGGAATTCTTTCTCGTATTCCCGATAGGACACAAAATGCAGGCTAGATATAGGACTCCAATGAATGCCTCGCAGAAGAAAAACTCTTAAAATAGCCTCCTATTTTGATATATAGGAAACAATAAAATGGAAAAAGAAAAGTTGTCCTTGGGGTCGAGGTATTGTCAAGAAACAGACATCAGGCCCAACCTCCCCTAGATAATGGACTGACAGATCTGGAGACAGGATCAGGGACTACAAGTCAAACTGATTTGGTTGTATTTTTCATTTTCTTTAAAAATGTTTTTAAGATTAGATAATCCTCTTAAGCTACACATGTTCCTACTAATACTTGCTATTACTAAGCAAATGTATTGCTTAGTAATAGCAAAAATCCAAAATATTTTGGACAAATCTGGGTGCATCTTTCCCTTTCAAATGATTAGGTGGGAAGGTAAACTCCTGAAACTATTTTAAGATAAGTGTTTTTTAAAAATATGATCAGTTATTTTGACTAAATCCAGTATTTTTTTTTTTTAAAGATTTTATTTATTTATTTGACAGAGAGAGACACAGCGAGAGAGGGAACACAAGCACGGGGAGTGGAAGAGGGAGAAGCAGGCTCCCCGCAGAGCAGGGAGCCCGATGCGGGACTCGATCCCAGGACCCTGGGATCATGACCTGAGCTGAAGGCAGTCGCTTAACCAACTGAGCCACCCAGGCGCCCTAAATCCAGTATTTTAAATAAATTTCGACTAAGTAAGAATTGCTAATCAAAACAAATCACCTAGAGTTGGGGGCAATATTTTGGCATAACTGTATTATGATTATCTACTCACTTCAAAAAGTACTAAAGTTCAGGTAAATTCTCCCAGCATTTTACTTTTATCTTAAATTGGACTGCTGTAAGTTAAAGTCTGAAGACATCTGAAGCAGTAAGATTAGATAATCCTCTTAAGCTACACATGTTCCTACTAATACTTGCTAATATGAAGCAAATTCTAGTTGAAGACATTGAGATCGATATAATCATACACTTATTAGATACACGGTTTTCAAGCTCTGTAATGTCAGAGAACCCCTTCTTCCTATAAAATCTTACTATCACACGAGAGTAAAGCCTATAAACAAGCTCCTTCAATCAACTGGGAGTGGGGCGGGCGGAGGGAGGGAAGCAGAGCATAGATGCACCCCCCCCCAGCTGCTTTAAATAAATGATTACTTACAGATTAGAAGCTAAGTTCAAAATATTTTATTCACACATATATCTGTATCAGTTAGCACTGTGCTTACATAGCATTTGTAATTAAGTACTATCAATGCCTGTGAGAAATACATTTTAAATGACTCTTTGTAAGAGATTAAGTTAAAAATGTTTATTATGCTTTAAAATGATTTTAAAAATTTAACTACATATAAGATAGCAAATGACAATTCCACCTTATTATTTTTAAAGAGGCTAGAATTCATGTCACCAGTTTTAAAGTTACTGAGGTTCCATGACACACCAATATGCATATGGCGCAGATGAAGTTAGGACTTTGATTAGATTTAGTAACTATCACTGCCACAGTAAAAGTCAGTGTGCCACTCTAAGATTGAGAGAAGAGTAGAAGAATTATTCAAGAACAGGAAGAAGGGATGATTGCAAGAAAAAATTGTAAAGGATGTGGTATATTTAGCTTGAAGAAAAATCGAAACTGATAATGTTTTTCTCAAACTATGAGAAAGTTAATCACAAGATGGATGCTGAGCAACGTTCTCTTTACCAAAGAGAGAATGCAGGAAATGAACTTGGACGGAACTGAGGGGTTTGCCTCACTCCTACAGAACTTCCTTGGACTGTGACAGAAGGTAAACTCTGGAGCAAGCTCCCAGCAGTAGCTTTGGATTTTTTTTTTTTTTTTTTTTTAAGATTTTATTTATTTGACAGAGAGAGAGCGCACAAGCAGGGGGAGCAGCAAGCAGAGGGAGAATCAGACTCCGCGCTGAGCAGGGAGCCCGATGCGGAGCTTGATCCCAGGACCCTGGGATCACAATCTGAACCGAAGGCAGATGCTTAACAGACTGAGCCACCCAGGTGCCCCAGATTTTTTTTTTTTAAATAGTCTTTGGCTTTGTTTGTTGTTTGAAGATCTACAACAGACATCTTTTTTGGATGACTTTGCTATATGCCCTTTAAGGCTAGATTTAATATCTACAAGTTATAATTAACCTTCAAAAATCAATAATGAAAGAATAGCTTATATAATCCTATATTATTAGGAGGTCATTTATGTAATATTATAAAATATTTATTCCCTCTATGTAGGATTTCTATATGAGGCACGAGAAACAGATAAGCAAATACTGCACCAAGGGTGTATGGAAAGCTATTCTATATACTAGGCTTGCTGACAATGAAAGGTTTGGGAATCTTTCAACTACTTGATTGAATCTGAAAAACTTGTGGATAATAAATAGTTACCAAAAAATTAAATAATTCTTTGCCGTGGAAACTCTACCTTTGTTTTACCAACTACCTTATGATTTTTGTTCATATTTATCAAATAGAAGTGTTTCCAAATGAGAGCTAGATGAGTGCTAACAGTACTGAATAAATCGTCAAATGAAGGCCAAATGCTCAGGTGGGGAGGGAAAATGAGGACTGACCTAGGACTGACACCTCTTTCTGACGTGTTTCACCTTCTCCCCTCTGCATTAGTGCTTTCCCATTCTTTTTTGTTTCTGTGTTTTACTCCATACAATTTCCTGTGCAAAGGTTCACTTCATAACATCCATTTCTGATTGAAGATCAACCACTGGTTTGAATTCCGTGTTCAGTAATAACTGAACAATAGTTCTTTATGTTGTTCATCATCTTTGCAGTTGAATGCACTAATTGGCAGCTATTACTGCAGGTGGAAAAAATCTAACAAACCTCTAAATTAGAGGCTGAATTTTACATGTACTCAAGGGATGGGGAAGATTCATTAAGCCTACCTTTATTTACTCTCCAGAAATAATCAAATGGACAGCTGTGTACTGAACAGTCACTCCTCAGTGGTTAAGCTACTACCTTCACCACATACTCGGTCTCCGAGAATACTTGGGTCTGTTTCTGAATTCTCAATTCCATACCAGTCGGTTGATCGGCCACCACACTGCTTGAATGACTATAAACTTGTCGTACATTATGTGACCTGACAAGGCAAGTCTTGCTTCAGTTCTTAACGTTTCAAGGTAATCACAGTTTATTTGATAAGATATACTTTGCATCTTTCATTGGGAAAGGGGCTGCATTACTGAATTAACCAATAATGGGTGTAAGTTCTTGGGAAACTTACAAAGGAAATAGTAACTTTATTTTTATTTTTTAAATTTAAATTCAATTAATTAACATATAGTGTATTATTAGTTTCCGAGGTAGAGTTCAGTGATTCATCAGAGTAACTTTATTTAAAAAAAATCATTATGATTTTTGACAAGGGTTTGACTGGGATGTTCAGATTATTAAGATAAAAAATATTCTATTTTATAGGAGGGTGAATGGAAACTGCTTTTTATCAAACATCACTACACAGTATTTTAGAATGTATTAAGACTACATGTACTTAAAACATATATGTATAAAATGCAATGTTGAGCCGAGTCTCTAAAATTAATTCCTGCTCTAACACTGTATCATCTATGAAAACTTTTATTAGCACAAACATATTTTAGGGGCTAGAGATAAAAACAACTAAAAACAAGGAAAAGGTCCAAAGTTTCAAACCTCAACCACCTCTACTCTTTCCAGAGAAGAAATCACCTGCATTCAGAACATAAAACTTGACAAATCCTGCTGTTGGTCTTTCTTCCCTCCACGGGCTCTCCCCGGGGCTGACTGTTAGTCCTCCACCTCCCAGGACCATCAGAGAGACTGGCCATGTGGTGGGAGGGGACAAATTAGCTTCTTCAATTTTTCAAAGAAACCCATTATGAACTAGCCAATATTTCTGGAATAACAGCAATTTTTAATACTTATTTTTAAGGTTAGGTAATTGAAAGTAGGCAAGATTGGTAACAGTCATGACCAGTAGGTGGGCTCAAATGAACATAAAAAAGCATTCAAATTATAAAAAAGCAAATTAGGAGAAATAGATTTGGTGGAAAATGAACAATAGAAAAGACTATCACAATTTATTGGAAAAAAAAATCATGATTTTTTTGATGAAATGGGAAAATCTGGTTCATTGACATCAATTAAATAGATACATCAGGTGATAGACATCATTCTCATTTTCCTTCCCATACACAATTCAAAGACCACTTTATTCATGAAACTTTAGTTTTTATATGTTAAGGTTTCAACTGACAACCAGTTAAATTTTAGAAATATTTTAAAAGTGTATTATTTAGGCTTACCATTGAGTTATTTTTCTCACAAGACACTAGATGGCAGTGGACAGTAAATGAATTTAGATCTATGCAGATGGCCAGGAGCAACTGGCCCCCACGTTCACCTGGAACTTTAAAGAGAGAACTAGGGCGCCTGGGTGGCTCAGTTGGTTAAGTGACTGCCTTCGGCTCAGGTCATGATCCTGGAGTCCCGGGATCGAGTCCCGCATCGGGCTCCCTGCTCGGCAGGGAGTCTGCTTCTCCCTCTGACCTTCCTCCCTCTCATGCTCTCTGTCTCTCATTCTCTCTCTCTCAAATAAATAAATAAAATCTTTAAAAAAAATAAAAAATAAAAAAATAAAGAGAGAACTAACTCTGCATGATTCTTAAAATTAACCTATTGAAGTTCATTGTGCAGTTGAAGAAAGTCATGCAATTACTTTAAGATCCTTGCTATAAACTGGTTTTAATACCAATATATGAAAAGCTATCTATGAACTTACTTTATGAATTAAAAAATTTATGAGTTCGAAAGGTTTTCAGCTTTTACAAACAACTCTTATAGATAACACAAGAAAAACTGTAATAATATTATAAAGTATGTTATGCATCAGAGTAAAAGACCGGGTATGAAAGAGAAAACCTGTAAAAACAGTAAAAGTTTAATTAACCAAAAAAAAAAAAAAAAAAGTTATTTTCTAACAAATATTTCAAGAGTAACTTATACACATCATATGTCAGTCTCTGCTAAGGGTCAGGACATACAAATACACTACTTCCTCTCCTAACTCCAGATTTCTCACAGACTGCTGCTTCTGCCTAAGAAAGCCCTTTATTTCCCCTTTTTACCTACTAAGTGAGAGGTCTTCCAAGCCCTGCTTCAACAGAGCTAATCATCTGAGTTGCTTGTAATGTGATCCACCCCAGCACCCCCATCAAATTCAGTATCCCAGAACACCTTGGCTTCCTCTCTGTTTGCACTCAAGACCCTATGTTATAATTAACTGTGGATTTCTCCATTTCCTCTACTGGTTGTACATTCTTTGATGACAGGAATGGTGGTTTGTTTTGTTTTTTATAATCTTTGTATGCTCAGCAATTTAGCATAGATTTTTGGTACACAGCAGGTATTTTAAGTGGTTTGCTGAATGAATAACAATCATGACATAACACTTAACCAATGGAAGTTAAACTTAATTTAGAAAGTTTTAAACAGATTGTCAAAGTCACAAAGTGGTGAACTGGAACTCACATGGGCCAACTCCAGAATCACGATTTTTTGGGAAGCTGTCCTTCTTCCAAGCTCTGAAACAATGTGTATAGCACAAGAATTCTCTTTCCTGAAGGACTGTCCCAGTGGAACGTGAACAAGAAAAGCACAGGGAAGGTATAATGAGGGAACCTATTCTGGTTCATCACTGTTCCCAGGGGTAGCAAACAGCCTGAACAAGGTTTATACTAAAAAAACCATCTGGAATATATGTCCTAGTGGCTTTTAGAAAAGCTTTATTTTAATACTGTTTTTCGTTTCTTCCATTTACTGGTCCTATTAGGTTTTCTATCATCATTTGCATTAAATGGGACAATTTATATTTTCCTCAAAAACTGTCCATTTTGTCTAGATGTCCATATTTATTAGTGCAAGCATCCTCTCATAATTTATCATTTTCATTCTATTGTTGTATCTTCTAAATTATTAAACATAAACAATTGTGTTTTCTCTTTTTTATTAATTAGGTTAGCAAACAGCTTATATCTGTATAGTTTTTTTTAAAGATGTATTTATTTATGTGAGAGAGAGGGGATGGAGGAGAGGAGGGTGGAGGGGCAGAGGGAGAGAGAGAATCCTCAAGCAGACACGGGTCTCAATCTCACGACCCTGAGATCACAGTCTGAGCCAAAAGTCGGACACTCAATTGACTGCACCACCCAGGTAACCCCTATTCCTGTACAGTCTTTAAATTCTCTTGTTTATATGGTTTTGTTTTTCTAAGTCCATAGGTTAAATTGGCAAATCCCAAGAAGACAGAGATTTTAATTTACTACCGCATCTCTAGTACTTGGAACACTACCATGCAGTCGTACCTGGTAAGAATGTGCTGAATTAATGAATTAATATTCTTTTGTCTCTTATTTATTAACCCCTCAAAAATGTATATAAGATGTTTAATACTTTGAGGATGTGGATTTTCCACTGCAAACAACTTTGCCCAGAGCTTTAGCAATACTACAATTCATTTTTGTAAATATTATACTCTCCAATAACTGTATTTTTTCCCCAAAGAGTCACAGTACACGTTTTTATTTATGATAATTTCCTTGTTTTTAGACATTATGGGGATCTGAATTCTTACATGGGGGTTAAATGCATCAAAGTAGGGTCTAACCCAAAGAAGAAAGGGAAACCCATGTTGGTAAATCTTAAAATAATATAGAGTATTTTTACTATTGTATTCTTCTGTTCTTTTTTGGGGGGGTTTTGGTGTGTTTTGCTTTAAAAATTTTGATGCATCAAATATTTACAGTGTAAACTTCATAACAGCTCTGCCTTCACTGCAGACTAAACCCTTCACAAATCCCAAGTGACCTCCTGTTCCAATTTAATGCTTTTATTCCCCAAACTCAACTTCATCATTGATCCTGTGCCACTCGCTCTCCTTTTGTTTTCATTTTTCTGGAATAGGTTTGCTCCATCTAAAATTACCTTCTTATTTTATTTTTATTTTTTTAAAGTGTTATTTATTTATTTGAGAGAGAGAGAAAACACAAGCAGGGGGTGAGGAAGGGCAGAGGGAGAAGCAGGCTCCCCGCTGAGCAGGGAGCCCGACAATGGGCTTGATCCCAGGACCCCGGGGATCATGACCCGAGCCAAAGGCAGAAGCTTAACCGACTGAGCCACCCAGGCGCCCCTAAAATTACCTTTTTATTTTCAACCACTCCTGAGTCCTTTGTTTATATGTGCCTCTATAAAATATAAGACAGTTGTGGGGTTTTTAAATCTAATTTAAGACTTTTTTTCTTCCAATAGCTGGGCCCATTCTACTTACAATTTTGTTGTGACATATTTTTGTAAGGAGTTTCACAATCTATTTTATGTTTTATTTTTAGTGTTTTAATACCACTTAGTTTGTTTTCTATCTTTTCCTTAACTTGCCATGTTTTCTTTAAATGTTTTCCTCTCTGACAATACTGACGTGGGTTTTTAATTCTACTAGAGGAACTTTTGATATATTTAAATATTATTTAAATTCTGTTTCTCAATGCATCAATTTTGGAGATTTATTTCCACTGATTCTTATTTATGAAAAAAGAAATTAATACTTTTATAAGTATAAGAATTTTATAATTCCTCCCATCTCTATCTTAATCCTTGGTATTTTTGATATAGACTAAAAATTTTATCTCAGTCTATTTGGGTTACATTTTATAATTTTTTCACGAAATCATATACATTTTGTTATAAGTGTGAGTTATTTAAGGTTTTATAATTGATTCAAAATCCTGAGGCAATTTTTTAAAAAAAAGATTTATAAATATCTGTAATATGCCACCTTGTATTAAGAAAATACACATGTATCTGCTCACCCGGGCAAAGATTAAAAAAAAAAAAAAAGCTTTATTTTATTTAATACAGTTAGCTTACATTTTAGAAGTACGTCAACATCTGTTCAAGCAATAGGTCAGATCAGATAATATGATACTTCTGAGAAGAACAATTTTAAAATTTTTTTAAAGGCTGGATAAAGTACATTTTACAATCCTTTCTAATGCATTGCTGTACTGAGAAGAATGGATGGAATCCACAGAAATCTAAAAAGAAGTCAATAAAGGAACCTTTAAGGCAAGCAAATCCTGAGCTGGATTGTTCTTGAGAGCAACAAAGCCTAGATGTACTGACCTCCCCTCAGGAAATCACCGGGGCAAACAGGAGAACCCCTACAAGGAGCCAGGACCCGCAAAGGGCTAAAGCCTCATTTTAGCTGGAAGGGTAAATGCACTTACAGCTGCAAGGAGATTACTAGTACCCCAGATTATCTTGAATTTACTGCTAAAGGGAAAACAAAAATCTCTTCTGAGAAATCATAACTGTGTATCACATGAGTGTGAGGCTTGCATGCATACTACTTTGTAGTCTGAAAAAAATCTCATGAGATAATTTAAAATAGTCCTGGATTAGTAGTGCCTTAGGTGACTGGCAAAAACAAATACATATCCTGTCTCCAGGAAAGGAACTTAAACACAGTCCTTCTTAAGAACAGCCATTTAAAAAGGCCCAAGGAAGAATATGATTCACAGTTAAAACATAAAAGAAAATAAAACACATGAGCAAATAAGCCACCATCCGTGAGAGATGGATGAAACAAAAGCCAAGAAATGTAAATTCAGAAAGAATATAAAACAATATTAAGAGGTATAGTTAATGTTATCTAGAGTTATCTCCCAAGAAATAAAAGATAAACTTAAAAAAAAATCCAGGGAATAAAAAACTATACTGAAGAACTGAGAAAAATAAAAAAAGAACCCAAAGTAACTATGTTCAAGTCAATATACAGAGAGATCATTTTTGTTAATGTGAACTCTATCCAGCAAAGATATATTTCAAGGAAGTGAAGACATAAAGACATACTCAGATAGACAAAAACTGAGAGTTTCCCATCAGCACACTCTCACTAAGGGAAATTCTACAGGACAGAAAAGTGACTCCAAATGGAAGACTTGAGATGCAAGAAAAATGAAGAGCAAACAAAGTGGTAATTATGTAGATACATCTAAAGAAACACTTCAGGGGTGCCTGGATGGCTCAGTCCATTAAGTGTCTGACTCTTGATCAGCTCAGGTCTTGAACCCAGGGTCGTGAATTCAAGGCCCACGTTGGGCTCCACATTGGGTGCGGAGCCTACTTTAAAAAAAAAAAAAAGGAAAGGAAAGGAAGAAAGAAAGAAAGAAACACACACTTCAGTGAACTTAAGACTTTTGGCAAGGTCTTCTTGCTACCCACAGAAATCCCCAGGGCCGGGAAATATTAAAGGCGTAGCTGCCTGTGCGGAACACATACAAGGAAAAATGTGGTGAACAAAACGCAGTAATTATCCCCTAAAAGTATCCTCCCAGCAAGACAAGGTCTCTGCCTTCATGGAGACTACATTCTAGTGAGAAAGCCAGATAAACACAAATCACGGATAAATACATAATTACAGATTCAGCTCAATTCTCTGGAGCAGTGCATGATACTAACACACAAGAGAGTGAGATGGACTTCGGAAGGTCAGAAGAGGCTACAATCTTTGCGAGGTACTCTGCTGTCCCCAGGGACAATGCTGTTGAGCCAGGCAAGACCAAGGAAGAGTGACCCCAGAAAGAGACAGGCAGAGTGAAATCAACTGACGTCAGGAGTATAAAGAATAAAGAGCCGACTAAAGCCTGGCAGGGATACAGTGTCATCCCCTCAATTAAGTTACAAAAGTGAAAGAATTAGAACTGATATACATAGAATACAATTTAGATATTGTGGACACAAAAGCTTCTTCTAAATCACATATTCCAGGAACCTACTTCACGAAGGTCAACGTATAAACAAGCTTGCAAAAATAAAGCAAAAAACAAACAAACAAACAAAAAAACAAAAAACAAAACAGCCAAATGACTAAGAATATGGGATTTGGGAATCTAAATCCAGGCTCTAAAAGTCAAGCACTTCCTGAGGCTCGCACACCCTGCAGACCCCTGGCCTCTTGTTGCCTGCCTTTCCTGACCTCTGCAAACCACTTCCCCCCATTTTCTTTCACACAGAGCAGAAGAGGGTCATCCCATGGGGCTGTCTCAGTTCCAGGGTTCACTCCTTTTCATGTAAACAGCTAGAAATGCTGAGTCCAGGATCCAGGCTTCAGCAAAGAATTGGATCGGTCTGAGTTTGGGTCACAAACAGCTGGGATTGAAGGGAAAGGGTCATGTGGTATATACTCAGCTGCCAAGACCAAGCAAGCCCTGTGAGTTGTCTGCAGATCCCAGAGGCGTCCTAAGGAGGAGATGTGCACTCTCATGATCACCCTGAGCTAACATACACACCAGCACATTTTAAATATAATTGCAAATTATGTTAATAGTTTTCTAAAAGGCAAAATTTTAGAAATAAATTTTTAGAATGAACAGGAAAGAATGAGATCTGTTATTTTAGTAGCTTAGCCATTAGCCTGAAATATCATTTAAAGTTTTTAGAAGTAGTAGTGATATCTGAATAATTCAATTTAATAAACACTCTTGTTCTGTACATGGAAGGCACTAGGAGAGACGCTGGGTGAATGAGAAGATGATCAAGAAAAGGTCTTTGCCTTAAAGAGCTTTTAATCCTGTAACATAAATTTTTACTATGCAAGGGGAAATGGAAGGGCTGCAGAAACGAAGAGGATCAATTACGGGTTCAGTAAATCAGCCAAGAAATACTTTTGTGCAACTACTGTTCATCCTTTGCACTACTGTATTATTCCGGGGTACTATCAAACATCTCAGAATACTTGCATCTCTATTCCTATTAACATTTTATAGAATATAAATAGCACACATTTTGATTACTCATGAATACAAGTATTATATTAAAAAATACATTCCAAATATCAAATAACAATGCCTAACACATAAGAAATACATAGTAAAAATTTTCCAAATATATTTATAAATGATCTCTGTATATTTTAACTACAAATATAATTCTTATTGGCTCAGAATATTATTCTAAAATGTTATGTATGTGGTTTTAATATCATAACAAAAATCAAATGCCAGTAGCTGAACATCTTGAAGTACTTTTGAAAGTCCTTTCTACACATTGCATTTGACGGTGGGCTGTGCTTCGAGTGAGTTAAACCAGAAACGCCTACTGCACAGAACACTGGAGCACGTACACCCGAGAAGCCTCAGGCCATGGACAGTGTGAGTGATGGCCACCACAGTTCGGGGACCCCCACTTAGTAACTCCGTCCCAGCACTGCTGGAGTTGCCTTAAAGAAATCTAAACACATCACATAAAAAATGCTAAACTTTTGTTCTCATTTTACCTCCTGCAGACTGTGTGTTGCCAGGCCATACACTGTCCACGATGCCCCAGCCCACAGCGCTGAAACAGCTTCTGTTCTAAACAGTAAGTCTGGGAATGCCATTCCTGAGACAGGATACCACAAACCGAAACTAAAACAATAAATAAATTACAAGATTTTATGCCCAAATGTTGCCACGCTGCTAAACCTTTCAGCTGGCAATAACTGTATATGGAAACAGAGCACAAAATGAGTTTCAAGTACCTAATACCCACGCATCTGTTAAGTTGTTTGAAACCCAGTGTATCTTTTTAAAAAAGCTTATGACATTTTCTTATCTAGAGCACCAAAATCTAAATTTAGATACTTACATTATTGCACTCTCCAAGGAAATACAGTGCAAATCCATCAGCTTTTGTGGCTGCCAAAGTAATAAAAAGGGAAGAAACTAATCTCAATGGAAGAATAGACCACGTATGAACTCTTTAAGGTGAGACCTCAGATAGGAGTCTTTGTGAAAGGACTGTTAACATAATTAATGGTCATGCAGTCAACTAAGCAGATTAATTTATGGTTTACTCAATCATATAATTAGAGCATTTTCATTCATTATTCGTCAGCTATTGAAATTTTAAGATGTGACATCCTCAAATGCATATAGCAGCCGATGCACTATGTAATAGTATCTTTGTGAAACTTTTAAGTATCACAATTATTGGAAATATTTTTTAAGAACTGTATTTAATTTTTAAAGTATGAAAAATACCAGATGTGATATTCATAATAATGAATAATCAATATTAGCATCAACCAAAAAGGATGAGATATATATATATATCTCCACATATCATCACTGAAGAGAACATGATTTAAACTTTCCTAAAACCGCTTCAGGGCCATCTGAAGGCAATCATCATAGCAGATAACAGATACTATTATCAGAGGATTGCCTGAATGTAGACCCCTGCTTCACTCCTTTTTTACTCATGTGGCTGCGGGTAAAATATTCAGCCTGTTTTTACCACAGCTTCCTCATCAGTAAAATGGCAATAACAGTATATAAATATGTCATCTCCCTAAATAAATTTAAAATGGTTTTTGTTCCTTAAAAATTAATGATTTCCTTCATAAAGATGTGATTTAATTCAATAAAACTATACTTTCCAAAGAAAACTAGGTTTTATTTAGAAATCATAGTATATTCCATTTATATCTGGCAGATACTTTTTTGGGATTAGATAATTTAGGAATTTTTAGGTTGACTCAATCTGGTAGTTTCATAATAAAATATTTTCATTTCAAATTTAGCCCAAGAATAGAAGTAAATAAATGACTTGCACTTGCCTTGTAGTAAGTATATTAACTTTCTCCATTTTCTGCAATGGAATAAAAGAAACTTCGGTTCAAATTTTCTACCAGGAGGAATACAAAACATTTCTTACCTATTTTAATGATGCTACTCAATTCATAGAGCAGTAGCTGGTTGTCTCCTCCTGTATCCAACCGTTGTTCTATGTAGCTGTTTAGTTCATACACAACTCCCTGCATATTCGTGTCTTGGTACTTTTAATAAAAAGAAAGAAAAGAAAGAAGAAAGAAAAGAAAAGAAAAGAAAGAAAGAAAGAAAGAAAGAAAGAAAGAAAGAAAGAAAGAAAGAAAGAAAGAA
>NW_023270816.1:7951997-8116445 GCF_011800145.1 Mirounga leonina
GAAAGAAAGAAAGAAAGAAAGAAAGAAAGAAAGAAAGAAAGAAAGAAGAAAGATAATAATTAAATACAATAAAATTAAAATCCCATAGTTTATAAATCATACTATTAACATATATAACTTTATATACTTTCTTTTATGCTTTTACACATTATGCTTTAAAGAGCATTGTTTAAATATTATAATCTAGTATAAAAATAGATTGAGGGGCGCCTGGGTGGCTCAGCCTTTAAGCATCTGCCTTCGGCTCAGGTCATGATCCCAGGGTCCTGGGATTGAGCCCGGCATCGGGCTCCCTGCTCGGCGGGAAGCCTGCTTCTCCCTCTCCCACTCCCCCTGCTTGTGTTCCTTCTCTTGCTGTGCCTCTCTCTGTCAAATAAATAAATAAAATCTTATAAAAAAATAAAAATAGATTGAAAATTAAAATTGCTAGGACTTAGAATTATAGATTCCATGTATACTTACTTATATTAAAATATCAAATTTTACAAATTACCTCTTTATTTCTGAAGTTTTATGTATAATCAGTAAAAGTAATACAAGAGTTTGCTAGAAAAGTGAACTGATATGCATTGCACTGGGGGAAGCAGGGTTTATTCCTCTCTATTCATCCTCAACAATGGGGCCACCACCTTAGGCGGATCTCAGCTCTTCCCCAGACATGAGGCAGTGGCTCTCACCATTGTTGTCATGGCCCTACCAGCTGCCCCACTGCAAGTCCAAAGCTCTGGGCTTCACTGTAGTAGCAGGGACAACAGCAGGTGGATGGAGTTTGGGAAAAAGGTGGAAGCTAAAGACACAAAGAAATGGAAAAATGTTCCATGCTCATGGATTGGAAGAACAAATAATTGTGAAGATGTCAATGCTACCTAGAGCAATCTACACATTCAATGCAATCCCCATCAAAATACCATCCACTTTTTTCAAAGAAATGGAACAAATAATCCTAAAATTTGTATGGAACCAGAAAAGACCCCGAATAGCCAGAGGAATGTTGAAAAAGAAAAGCAAAGCCGGCGGCATCACAATTCCGGACCTCCAGCTCTATTACAAAGCTGTCATCATCAAGACAGCATG
Organism: Mirounga leonina; assembly: GCF_011800145.1. Taxonomy (NCBI): domain Eukaryota; kingdom Metazoa; phylum Chordata; class Mammalia; order Carnivora; family Phocidae; genus Mirounga; species Mirounga leonina. Next base: position 7,953,072 of record NW_023270816.1, read on the forward strand.
GTACTGGCACAAAAACAGACACATAGATCAATGGAACAGAATAGAGAGCCCAGAAATGGACCCTCAACTCTATGGTCAACTCATCTTCGACAAAGCAGGAAAGAATGTCCAATGGAAAAAAGACAGTCTCTTCAACAAATGGGGTGTTGGGAAAACTGGACAGCCACATGCAGAAGAATGAAACTGGACCATTTCCTTACACCACACACAAAAATAGACGCCAAATGGTTGAAAGACCTCAGTGTGAGACAGGAATCCATCAAAATCCTAAAGGAGAACACAGGCAGCAACCTCTTTGACATCAGCCACAGCAATTTCTTCCTAGAAACATCACCAAAGGCAAGGAAAGCAAGGGCAAAAATGAACTACTGGGACTTCATCACGATAAAAAGCTTTTGCACAGCAAAAGAAACAGTCAACAAAACCAAAACACAACTGATAGAATGCGAGAAGATATTTGCAAATGACATATCAGATAAAGGGCTAGTATCCAAAATCTATAAAGAACTTATCAAACTCAACACCCAGAGAATAATCCAGTCAAGAAATGGGCAGAAGACATGAACAGACATTTCTCCAAAGAAGACATCCAAATGGCCAACAGGCACATGAAGAAGTGCTCAACATCACTCGGCATCAGGGAAATCCAAATCAAAACCTCAATGAGATACCACCTCACACCAGTCAGAATGGCTAAACTTTAACAAGTCAGGAAAGGACAGATGTTGGCGGGGATGCGAAGAAAGGGGAACTCTCCTACACTGTTGGTGGGAATGCAGGCTGGTGCAACCACTCCAGAAAACAGTATGGAGGTTCCTCAAAAAGTTGAAGATAGAGCTACCATACGATCCAGCAATTGCACTACTGGGTATTTACCTCAAAGATACAAATGTAGGGATCCAAAGGGGTATGTGCACCCCGATGCTTATAGCAGCAATGTCCACAATAGCCAAACTGTGGAAAGAGCCATGATGTCCATTGACAGATGAATGGATAAAGCAGATGTGCTATATATATATATATATATATATATATATATATATACAATGGAATATTATGCAGCCATCAAAAGGAATGAGATCTTGCCATTTGCAACGACGTGGATGGAACTGGAGGATGTTATGCTGAGCGAAATAAGTCAATCAGAGAAAGACCTGTATCATATGACCTCACTGAAATGAGGAATTCTTAATCTCAGGAAACAAACTGAGGGTTGCTGGAGTGGGGGGTGGGGTGGGAGGGATGGGGTGGCTGGGTGATAGACACTGGGGAGGGTATGTGCTATGGTGAGTGCTGTGAATTGTGCAAGTCTGTTGAATCACAGATCTGTATCTCTGAAACATATAATACATTGTATGTTAAAATAAAAAAGAAGAAGATAGCAGGAGGGGAAGAATGAAGGGGGGGAAATCGGAGGGGTAGATGAACCATGAGAGACGATGGACTCTGAGAAACAAACTGAGGGTTCTAGAGGGGTGAGGGGGTGGGGGGATGGTTAGCCTGGTGATGGGTATTAAAGAGGGCACGTTCTGCATGGAGCACTGGGTGTTATACGCAAACAATGAATCATGGAATATTACATCAGAAACTAATGATGTGATATATGGTGATTAACATGACAATAAAAGAAATTTAAAAAAAAAAAAGGCGGAAGCTAAATTGTAGCTACTTCCAGCACAAGCCAGCACTGTGTCTTCCCTAAAGGTACTGAAAAGCTGCCTTCCACCAAGCTTCCCTTTCTAAGCCTATTCTCCAAACAACAGCCATGGTAAATTTTATAAACAAAATAAAATTCTGTCGCTCCCTGGCTTAAAATATTCTTGAGGCTTCCCACTGTACTTAGAATAACAGACTCCTCACAGGACGGCCTCGCACATGCTACGAAATGTGCTTACTCTCTGCCGACAACACTGTCTCAAGCCACCTTTCTCTTTCTTGACCACTCAGGTACCTTTCGCTCCTGAAGGTTTATTACTTGCCATTATTCTTTTGTCAAAATTCCAATACAGTTAATATGCAGTGCTGCATTAGTGTCCGGTGTACAATATAGAGATTCAGCACTTCCATACATCACCTGGTGCTCATCCCAAGTGCATCCCTTCATCCCCATCACCTGTGTCCCCCATCTCCCCCACCCACCTTCCCTCTGTAACCATCAGTGTGTTCTCTAGGGTCAAAAGTCTGTTTCTTGGTTTGTTTCTCTCCTCTCTCTTTCCCCCCACCTCCTTTGTATTTCCATTTGTTTTGTTTCTTAAGTTCCACACAGGAGTGAAATCATATGGTATTTGTCTTTCTCTGACTGACTTATTCTGTTCAGCATTATACTCTCTAGCTCCATCCACATCGTTGCAAACACTTGCCATTATTTTTGATTACTGTTCTCAATCAATGTCTGGGGAATGAGTGAATGTGAATAAATACATGAAAGAATGGATGAATCAATCAATCATTCCACAAATAGGCACTGGCAATCCTGACAATCTACTATACACAGGCACTCTTCTAGACAGAAAAGATGCTAGGGAATTAACAGAATAAAGTTCCAGGCTTCAAGGAACTTACATTCTAGGTGGAAGAAAATAAATAAGTGAATATTATAGTGTGACAGGTGGTGATAGGTGCTATGCAGAAAAGGGAGCAGGGAAGGCTAACAGCCAAGACCTTTGGAGGGAGAGAATTACCCTTTTAAATAGGATGGACAGGGGGCGCCTGGGTGGCTCAGTCGTTAAGCGTCTGCCTTCGGCTCAGGTCATGATCCTGGGGTCCTGGGATCGAGTCCCACATCGGGCTCCCTGCTCAGCAGGAAGCCTGCCTCTCCCTCTCCCACTCCCCCTGCTTGTGTTCCTGCTCTAGCTATCTCTCTCTCTGTCAAATAAATAAATAAAATCTTAAAAAAAAAAAAAAAGGATGGACAGGGAGGGAAGGCTTCAGTGGCATGGGACATCTGAACAGACTCCAATGGAACCTAATACCTTTTCCCCTGGAATCAGCCTACCCTCTCCTACCTTCCTTATCAGGGACTGCTAATTATCCACCACCTCGCTCTGCTTCTGACCTAAAAGCAGGCTCTAGTCCACGCAGGCCCCAAAAAATGAAGTACGAAGGATGACTTGTCTCAAGGTGCAATACATACCAAAAAGAATAAGACACTACTTTTTAGAGATCCAAACACCATTATGGGTCCCAGGCAGAGGGCAGTGGACATCAGGTGAGCAATGGAGATGTAGCTCAGGTCTGTCTCAGAAGTGAGCCCCAGTGGGTTTTCAAACACCTGTGGTAACTACAGTTTTAGAATGCACTTTTGGAACAGGCATCCTCGGAAACTGACAGAATTCCACCCTGAAGGATCCCCACTGAAAAGGAGTGAAGATGTGAGACTTGCAGAAATCTGGAGGAAGAGCTTTCCAAGCAGAGAGAACAAAAGGAATAACTAATGAACATGACCCCAAAGCGTCAAAATAGAAACCTACCAAGCATTCTTATGCTTTAGCACCAACTTCGAGAAGGACCTACTGTCCTCTTAGACTCTGACCTACTGCTGCCACTCCTTGTGTCCTCTCCAAAATCAGCTTCTCTGCTCCGTGTGTGCTCTGCTCCCACACCGCTGAGCCTCATGTACCCAGGGTCGGCTTCCCCCAGCCCCTTGAACCTGTGCATCCGACTTGCTTTGTTGCACTCACCCACGGTAAACCACTGGCCTCCTGCCCAAGTTTTGTGATTCTTTTTGCTAAAAGTTTATCTGGTTAGCAGTTATCATAACTTCCCAGTTATTCTCTAGCTGCAGATATTCTCCAAGTCCTACTCTTGTGCAGATACCACTGTGGGAGCGAAAGCTTGCACGAAAAAAATCACAAACACTCTGAAATTCTTTTTTTTTTTTTTTAAAGATTTTATTTATTTATTTGACAGAGAGAGAGAGAGCGTGAGAGAGGGAACACAAGCAGGGGGAGTGGGAGAGGGAGAAGCAGGCTTCCCGCGGAGCAGGGAGCCCGATGTGGGACCCGATCCCAGGACCCTGGGATCATGACCTGAGCCGAAGGCAGACGCTTAACGACTGAGCCACCCAGGCGCCCCAACACTCTGAAATTCTAATGCCTACCAAGCACGACAGCATTGTATGGGGCCACAAAAGCTCATGCTGTTCCTTTATCATCTGTAAACAAGATCCTATTTGATGACTGCCAGTTTTGAAGAATTCCAGAGAAAAGATTCTACTCTAACATGCCCTCTCTCTCCCTCACCACTAATTAGAACCATTTGTTTTGTATTTTTCCCCCCAAAGTCCTGGGAAAGAGCTTATCTGAGACTGAAGCTAACCCAAAGGAAAGCTAGGCTAAGAGAAACAAAGAGACTAAGTCATAATGACAGTTTGAATCCCTAGATTCAGACACACAAAAACCATCATGCCTAAAAACCTATCCATAGACATAGACTGTTCAAGAACCATTAAATCTCTGAACACTTCCTTTTTCTTCTGGGGAGGAGCACTTTAGCTAGCCTCAGGTGGGCTCCTAGTCACCCCATAGAAGAGTCCCTATAAAAATGATACACAGGTAGTTTCCTTTCTCTGACAACGTAATACTGAAAAGTACACCTGTTCATGGGACCTGTGTGCAGTGCTGAGAGGGAAGAACAGCTATTCACTGTCTCTGCTGGAAGGACTGGGTTGTCAGACAAGTGAGAACAAGAAGGCATGCCTCAATATGGGCAGTTCATTCTGGGGTTTCCTTTCGCCGAGTCTCTGAGCTTTCCTTTTCTCATTTATAGAACAGGAAGCTGAAGTGCACTGCCTTTAAAATACCTTGCCAGGTGCCTGGGTGGCTCAGTTGATGAGCGTCTACCTTCGGCTCAGGTCATGATTCCGGGGTCCTGGGATCCAGCCCCGCATCAGGCTCCCTGCTTGGCAGGAAGCCTGCTTCTCCCTCTCCCTCTGCCCCTGCTTGTGTTTCTACTCTCGCTATCTCTCTCTCTGTCAAATAAATAAATAAAATCTTTAAAAAAAATACCTTTCAACACTCACTGTCTATGATAATATATGACCTAGGATTTTCATTTTGTCATTAAGCTTCAAATTCTAATAGATGGGTTAGTACACCCTGCTTCCTTTGATTGCCAGTGACAACTGCATCATAAGAGCAAAATGTTTTATTATGGTTACTATTACATATTAATGTACTATTAACTCTCAAATATTAAAGCCCTATCTACATAGTGAATCATTCAAGCCGTAATATACTTAATATATAAATGTGAAGTAGTAAGCATAATGATTGTTGGGTTGTTGGCCTCCAGCCATCTTGCTTCTCAGGATGAGCATTACATAAGGAAAGGCAGAGGAAACACGTGGAGGTGAATGTCAAATAACACCCCTCCATGGCACTCTTTGGAAACAATGTGATGAAGGAAGCTTACTAAGGGATCGATTCAATTCAGTTAAATGAACTTTCAAGACCAAAGCTTCACTGAAAGAAAATCACAAGAGTATATTAATGAAGTTGCTCAGGGGCGTCTGGGTGGCTCAGTTGTTAAGCGTCTGCCTTCAGCTCAGGTCATGGTCCCAGGGTCCTGGGATCGAGCCCCACATCGGGCTCCCTGCTCAGTGGGGAGTCTGCTTCTCCCTCTCCCACTCCCCCTGCTTGTGTTCCCTCTCTCGCTGTCTCTCTCTGTCAAAAAAAAAAAAAAAAAATCTTAAAAAAAAAGCAACTGGTATTTGCACAGCATTTTAACTTCACAAAGTCCTTTCAATGCCTTTATTCTACACAAGACCCCATCCAAAGCATATACGGAGTATCACTGAGACTTTCATAATTCAAGAAGTTAGAATTCTCAGGTAGAATGAGCTGGGCAATGCATAACTTCTCGAACCTTAGAATCCAATTGGATGCTGTCACCTTCATTTTCTGTTCCACACTAATTTTCAAGTAGAGCTTGCTTTCCATTACAGCAACTTCTGAAAACATGGGTTTGCAAAGATGTGACTTCACTGAAAGGATTGCAGTGACCAAATAGTGGAACTGTGAACTCTGTCAAGCTCTGTCTGACGGATATCATTGTGTTTCCCATAGAACTTTTTTTTTCCTCCCCATAGAACTTTCATGGGTCCTGAGCCACTCTTGTCGGTTTGCTGTGATGCCCAAGAGCACTTGGAACAGTTAGGGAACTAGGGGGACAGTGACTCCATCACCTAGAGGGGAGTAATGTTTTATGAGATATGATGGTAACAAGTGGAGCAGTACTAATCCTTGGTGATAGCTGGTTTAGCCCAGAAAACAAATGCTCCCAGACTTGCTAAAATGAATTAAGTATTTAAACAGAGATGGGAAAACCACTTCACCAGGAGAGGTTAGACGCAATTCAAGAATGAAATGAGAACTTGAACGGTGTGAAGTCTGTGATCCCTGCTGGCCTGAGAGCCCATGATTCCATGAGGGATCACTGGCCTGTCCTGAAGGGCTAGGACAATTTACTAGAAAACATGATGAGACAAGGGCTGGATAAACACAGAACAGTGTGCAAAAACAGCTTTTAGTTTTTAGTATAATCCTATAATTGAATAATATCTTCTCATTCTTTAAATTTTTCCTATTTCTTTTACAACTTATCTTTTTTTGTAATTTATTTTTGACATAATTTCAAACTTACAAAAAACCGCAAGAATACAAAAAACTCCTCGATGCCATCGATATTGACATTTTGTCCTATTTGCTTTCTCATTCTCAGTTAATTCTGCCTTCCTTCCTCTTTACCTATTATCTATTATTCTATCTACACACACACACACACACCATAGTCATAAAGTTTTTTCTGAATATGTGAGAACATGTTGGTGTGCTCTTTACCCCACAATTCACTGTGTATTTCCTAAGAAACAGAATATTCTCTTACATAGTTATAACATAGTTACCTTGATTAGAAATTTTAACATTGCCACAACAATATTGGCTAATTAAAACTCCACATTCAAATGCCAATAACATCCTTATAGTTATCCATCCTGCTGGGCCAGGGTCAAATCCCAGATCACATATGGCATTTGGTTGTCATGCCTATTTGGTATACTTCAATGTGGAACAATTCCACAGTCCTTCCCCTGTGTTTCTTGAACCTGATGTTTTGTATAATGTGGGTCAGGTAGGATTCGTCTGATGTTTTCTCAAGATTAGAATCAGGTTTGCATTTTTGGTAACAGTACAGTGGAAGTGCTGGGGCCAGAACTCTATCACCCTCCTGTATTTGGTATTTGGCATTCCACTGGGAAGAAGAGTTTTCCATTCTTCTCATTCATTCATTCATTTATATGAGTCTGGACTCACAGATTCTTATTTTATTCCATAGGTTACCATCCATTAATATTGTCACATATGCATTTTGATTCTCCCATTATCCCAGATTTGACCAGCAGGAATCCCCTCAAGATAGCTCCTGTATCCCTCTGACATTCTTCATGATTCTTACAACACTTTCTTACTTTCTCATCGCGTATTTTGCCAGCCCTGGTATTAGCCATTTCTGTTTCTCAAAGAAATACAAGTTCCTTTCAATGGAGAGGGGTATTTAAAATTTAAGCACAGGAGTTGTATGGGCCACTGCTGGCAAGGCCTTAGGCCTCTCATTTATGTGAACAGTGTATAGAGGAGAAGCCCTCATATAAATATATATACGTATATACAAATGGGTAATTCTGTATTTATCTATATGTATGTATAGGGATAATAAAAACTAGGAATTCATACTAATACCTCTAGTTCCAGCTAACAATTCAGCGTGCATTCTAATACTCCCCATTTCCATATTTGTAATTCCCTCTTGCAACAGTGAGAAATCTTACTGACAAGAGCCTTAATATATTTATACCCCTTCTCAGGCCTAGAATATACATAAGTAGTTTCAGAAATGCTAAGCCATACCACTGAAAGCAGCAAACCTAAGGTGTCAATATTCTTTTAGATTTTTAGGTAAATTAAAGAAACACTAAAATGTGAAATTCATTAAACTCTGACAAGTAGATAAATCCTTATAACATATATACTTATTAAGACATACAAAATCAACATACAGAAATCATTTCTATGCACTAACAACAAGCTATTTACAATAGCATCAAAAAATAATAAAATATTTGGGAATAAATTTAACCAAGGAGATATAAGATATGTAGACTGAAACTTATAAAAATTGAAAAATGAAAGAGAAGAAGACACAAAATAAATGGAAAGAAATTCCATGTTCAGGGATTGGAAGAATTAATACAGTTAAAATGTCAATAGTATCCAAAGGGATCTATCTAGTCACAATGCAATCCCTATCAAAATTCCAAGTTTTGTTTTTTTTTTTTTTCCACAGAAAGAGAAAAAACAACCCTAAAATTTGTTTGGAACCACAAAGACCCTGAAAATCCAAAGCAATCTTGAGAAAAAAGAGCAAAACTAGAAGCATCACACTTCCTGATTTCAAACTGTATCATTATAAGGCTCTAGTAATCAAAGTAATATGGTACTGGCATAAAAAGAGATACAAAGATGAATGGAATAGAACAGAGAACTCAGAAATACAGCCATGCATATACAGTCCACTTATCTTTAAGAAGGGCACCAAGAATATACAATGTGGAAAGGACAGTCTCTTCAATAAATGGTGCTGGGGAAACTGGATATCCACATGCAGAAGAATGAAACTGGACCCTTATCTTTCAGCATGCACAAAACCAACTCAAATGAATTAAAGACTTACATTTAAGACCTGAAACTGTAAAACTCCTAGAGGAAATCACAAGGAAAACACAGTTCCTTGACACTGGTCTTGGCAATGATTTTTTGGATATGATATCAAAAGCACAGGCAACAAAGGCAAAAATAAACAAGTGGGATTTTATCTAACTAAAAAGCTCTACACAGCAAAGGAAACTGTCACCAAAATGAAAAGCCAAACCACAGAATGGAGAAAATATTTCAAACCACTTATCTGATAAAGAAGTAATATCTAAGATATGAAAACAAAAAACAAAAAACAACCCCACTCATACACCTGAATAGAAAAATAATCCCAAATGACTCAATTAAAAAATGGGCAGAGGGGCTGAACAGACATTTTCCAAAGAAGACATACAAATGGCCAACAGGTGCAGGAAAAGGTGTTTAATATCACTAATCATCAGGAAAATGCAAATCAAAATCACAATGAGATATCACCTCACACTTGTTAGGATGGCTATCATCACAAAGATGAGAGAGAACAAGTGTCGGTAGGGGTGTGGAGAAAAGGGAGCCCTTGGGTACCAGGGGTGAGAATGTGAACTGATGCTGTTACTATGGAAAACAGCACGGAGGTTTCTCAAAAAATTAAAACCAGAACTATCAAATAATCCAGCAATCTTTTTTCTGGGTATATGTTTGAGGGAAATGAAATCACTATCTCAAAGAGATATCTGCACCTATGTTCAGTCCAGCATTTTTCACAATAGCCAAGATATGGAAATAACCGAAGTGTCTGTCAACAGATGAATGTATAAAGAAAATGTCACACACACACACACACACACAATTGTGTATGTATATATAATATATATACATACATAAATATATGCATAATTTATATATAATTTTGTGTAGCATTTGTGTGTGTGTATGTGTGTGTGTGTATATATATATATATATATATATATATATATATATATATATATATATATGGCATTAGAATATTGTGTTCAGCCCTAAAAAATGGAGGAAATCCTGCTATTTGTGGTAACATGGATGAACCTAGAGGGCATTATGCTAAGTAAAATAAACTAGATACAGAAAGACAAACACTGTATTACCTCACTTACATGTGGAATCTAAAAAGGCAAACTCATGGAAGTATAGATTAGATTGGCAGGTGTCAGGGGCTGGTGTGTGGAGAAAATGGGGAGAAGTCAGTCGAAGGTTACAAACCTTTCTGGTGGGATGCAAACTGGTGCAGCCACTGTGGAAAACAGTATGGAGGTTTCTCAAAAACTTAAAAATAGAATTACCATATGATCCAGTAATTCCATTATTGAGTAGTTACCTAAAGTTTATGAAAACACTAATTTGAAAAGCTATATATGCACCCTTATATTTATTGCAGCATTATGTACAACAGCCAAGTGTCCATGAACAGATCAATGGACAAAGAAGATGTGGTGTGTGTGTGTGTGTGTGTGTGTGTAATATTACTCAGCCATAAAATAGAATGAAATCTTAACATTTACAACAACATGGATGGATCTAGAGGGTACAGTGCTAAGTGAAATAAGTCAGTCAGAGAAAGACAAATACCATATGATTTCACTCATATGTGGAATTTAAGAAACAAAACAAACAAGCAAAGAAAAAAAGAGACTCTTATATACAGAGAACAAACTGATGATTACCAGAGGAGAGGTGGGTGGGGGGGATGGGTGAAACAGATGATGGGGATTAAAGGAGACACTGTGATGAGTAAAGGTGATGTACAGAACTACTGAATCACTATATTGTACACCTGAAACTAACATAACACTGTATGCTAATTATACTGGAATTAAAATTTTTAAAAAAGATTATTAAAAAAGAGAGAGGACCTTAGAAATTAAAACAGACATAGAGACATATCAATCCAATGCCACATGTACCCTTTTAAGGATCCTAATTCGAACAAAACAACTGTAAAAAGAATCTTTTCAGAGAGTTGAGAAAAACTGAATCTGGCCCAAGTATTAAGATATTGTTAAGTGTGATTATTGTCAGGCATGAAAACGGCACGTAATTGAGATTTATTTTTTTATGTCATTTCCTATTAGAAATCTATACTGAAGTCTTTATGGCTGAAATTACATGCTGACTGAGATCTGCTTTAAACTACACCAGCAAGCTAATGCAACAGGAATAGCAAAATGATCATCACTGAAGCGGGATGACAGGTACATGGTGGTCAACATGCAATTCTCTCTACTTGTATGCAGAGAAAATGTCTATGAACAAAAGTTAAAACGGAAGGAAAGGAAGAAAGCAATAAGAGGCTCAGGAAAGCACCGATCCCTCCACTGCTCATTTACTGAGCAGCTTTTCTGTGTGTCCAAAAGTGACTGAAACGATCTACCCTGTGTGATTTAAGAAAGCAAAGCACTCAAAGGCTGCATGGGCATTCAGTGGTTAAGTGACAATCCCAGACAATGATAGGAGGTCACTTCATATCTGTGATTAACTTCTACATGAATAACTGTGGAATAATAAATATATATATATATATAGGGAAAAAAAGATTATAAACTTTCAGTTGTAAGATGAAAAAGTTCTAGGACCTGATGTACAGGATGGTGCCTACAACTAAAAAGACTGTAGTGTATACCTGAAAACTGCTGAGGTAGATCAGTGCTCTCACCACACCCACACCCCCAACACACACCCCAAGTGTGTGGGTGACAGGCGTGCTCATTAACTTGATCGCAACAATCACTTCACAATGCACACCTCTACCACGTGGTGTACACTAAAATGGACACTTACATATATACAATTATTATTTGTCAAAAATAAAAAATAATTTTTAAAAGAAATAATTTTAATAATAAACATCTCCACAATAATGATAATAATAGAGGACACAGAACATTTAATCTCTTTATAAAATCTCTCCCATAATCCTTAATCACCCCCTGCCCCCAAGACAGCCACTATTTCTGACTTCTTTCCACCACAGATTAGCCTTACTTTGGTTTTAGAATTTTATCGAAATGGACTGATAAAATACAGTTTCAAACCCTGCTTTACCTGCTTGACATAGTATCACTGAGATTCATGCATGTTGCTGTGTGTTCCAGTACTTTGCTCCTTTCTATTGCTAGTTGCATTCTGTTGCATGAATAAAGACAAATGATATGTTTATCCATTCTACCACCGTTGATCATTTGGGATGTTTATGTTTTCCAGCTCTGGGCTATTAAGAATAAAGCTACGATGAACATCTTTCTGTTTTCAGTTATCTTAGGCAACTACATAAGAGTAGTAAAATTCGTGAGTCAGAAAGTAAATGTATGCTTAACTTTACAAGAAACTGCCAAACTTTTACAATACTACATATTAAGGACAATGTTACCAAAATGATTTAGATATTTTAGATTAAAATAAATGATAGAGGTCATTTATGTTACACAAACATCACTGGTGGAAAAATTCTAACTATTCTAAGAATGAGCGATCACAAGGAAGAAAGAGTTATGGAAGGCTGTGAACCTCAAAGACAGACAAAGAGAATGGGGGTACGTAGCAAAGAGGGTGCTGCTGACCCTTTTGCAAATGCTTATTTTAAAAAGTTTTAAAATCCTGAATATAGCCAAGGGACTAGGGCACTCATCCTGAACTTACCCTAATACTACAGGAAAAAAAAAAAAAAAAAAAAAAGGAAAGAAAAGCAGCAGCAGCTAGTTGCCTTTACTTGCTCTGCTATGTAACTGGGCACAGAGGAAATGCTACACATAGAGTTGTTTCAAAGTGTGGTACAGGGTAGGAAGGCAGGTGCACCAGCAGCTCAGCGTGCAAGCTCAGAGGAAGCATTTCACAGAAAGCTAGGAAGGGTACAGAACCTTGGAGGCCACGGGAGACCAGCACAGTAGGATACAAGGTGAGACAGTGAATCCCTGTTAAAAGTGGTGGAGGCCAGCTGCTGGGATTCTGTAAGTCAGGTATTCTTAAAAACAGGTTAGCTCGACACAAGGAAACAGAAATAATAAAAACTTAATATTCCTGAAGAACATTACTGTAAGTTTCCAAAGAGGTTTCTATAATGTTAACTGATATTAACTAATTTAATTTAGGAAGAAAAAGGTCCATGAGATGAAAGGGCTTTTCTTTTTTTTAATTTTTATTTTTATTTTTATTCTTATGTTAATCCCCATACATTACATCATTAGTTCTAGATGAAGTGTTCCATGATTCATTGTTTGTGCAAAACACCCAGTGCTCCATGCAGAATGTGCCCTCCTCAATACCCACCACCAGGCTAACCCACCCTCCCACCCCCCTCCCCTCTAGAACCCTCAGTTTGTTTCTCAGAGTCCATCGTCTCCCATGGTTCGTCTACCCCTCCGATTTCCCCCGCTTCATTCTTCCCCTCCCGCTACCTTCTTCTTCTTCTTCTTCTTTTTTTCTTAACATAGATTGCATTATTTGTTTCAGAGGTACAGATCTGAGATTCAACAGTCTTGCACAATTCACAGCGCTTACCAGAGCACATACCCTCCCCAGTGTCTATCACCCAGTCACCCCATCCCTCCCACCCCACCCCCCACTCCAGCAACCCTCAGTTTGTTTCCTGAGATTAAGAATTCCTCATATCAGTGAGATCATATGATACATGTCTTTCTCTGTTTGACTTATTTCGCTCAACATAATACCCTCCAGTTCCATCCACGTCGTTGCAAATGGCAAGATCTCATTCCCTTTGATGGCTGCATAATATTCCATTGTATATATATACCACATCTTCTTTACCCATTCATCTGTCGATGGACATCTTGGCTCTTTCCACAGTTTGGCTACTGTGGACATTGCTGCTATAAACATCGGGGTGCACGTACCCTTTCGGATCCCTACTTTTGTATCTTTGGGGTAAATACCCAGTAGTGCAATTGCTGGATCATATGGTAGCTCTACTTTCAACTTTTTGAGGAACCTCCATACTGTTTTCCAGAGTGGCTGCACCAGCTTGCATTCCCACCAACAGTGTAGGAGGGTTCGAAAGGGCTTTTCTTAATAATAATTTAGGAAAAAGGAATCCATGAGAAAAAACAGTTTTAAATCACTGATGGATACAGCAAGCATTTCTAGTAAGTTTAAGGCTGCTAGCAGAAAAGGATTCACTTATCAGGGCAGATGAATAATAAAGTTAAGGAAACAAAAGATGTATCTAAGTGCTTAACCCAATAGATGTATTTCTGAATGTCAGTATGTAATTAAGTCTTTTTTAAGCAAATATTTCCTCAGCAGTATGTCAAGCACTATTACAGGTATCAGATAAAGCTCCTACTCTCATGGAGTTTAAATGCTAGTTGGGGAAAATAGATAAAAAGCTATCAGCTCAGCTTTAGAGGGGAGGAGGGTGGGGGGAATGGGTTAGCCTGGTGATGGGTATTAAGGAGGGCACGTACTGCATGGAGCACTGGGTGTTATACGAAAACAATGAATCGTGGATCACCACATCAAAAACTAATGATGTATTGTATGGTGACTAACATAACATAATAAAATAAAATTTTTTAAAAAAGCAAAAAAAAAAAAAAGAAGGTATCAGCTCGTGATAACATCTATGACAAAATAAAAACATTTTTATGACTTTGTTGCCATTTTAATTTAATGAACTGTAATCCAGGAGGAAGTGAATTCTATGTGCAGCAACTCTATGACTAGATCATTAGTATATTCTTTTTCATACAATAAAGAAATGTGCCTTTAATCAGCTTTTGACTCCGTGGACTAAGAGCAGCTATGTGTATGGGCTTAATATAGTCCCTCTGTAGTTAGTACTTCTCAAAGTCTATCCTCTAAAACAGAGCTGCGGTTGCCAAGAACTGTCTGACAAAATAGGTATTAATATAAAATCTTGCAAAAGAGGAATGTGTTTAGTTTCCACTTTAAAATTTGTTTTTCGTAACAGTTTGATACTGCTGTTTAGATGAAACAATGCCTGCCCTAGTGATTAATAGGATGGATCAGCAAAATCTTCCACAGGCAGATGATTCATGTGTTGAATCTATTGTTAAGATTATGGGCTTCATCTTAAATACAAGCAAACAAAAGCCGCTGTCTTTAAATGGTCAGTATGAAATATTTCCATATAGCAGAATGATGCACTTCGGTTATATAATTCTTTCAGGAAGCCAAGATGCTTAGAACTGATACTCCACACAGGTTTCTCAGGTTTCTGTCGCTATTGTTAATAACTAGCAGCAGCAAAGCCTCTGAAATGAAATTTAGGCTAAAACTAACCATACCACGCTTTATAAGAAACCTTATTTTGGGTTTCCATAAAACTCAGGTTGCCTAAAGCTATTTTGGCCTGTGTAATGAGGAAAACATGGACTTTGCTTGTAGGTGCCCCGTATTCCTCCCTAAGGTGGGGTGATTTTCCAATGTAATAAGAAATACTTGGGCTCTATGATATTCAAAATTCAAAATGCCAGCATTTCATTTTACCTGATGGGAACATTACATCTACTGCCTGTTCTTCTGGTTTCTCAGTCTTACAGATATGCTGATAATCAATGGGGACAGGCTACCTGCCTGCTCTCCAGATCCCTGTTTATAAGTATCATCATTAACTGTCCAAGGCCCACCTCTTAGCTGAAGTCTGATTAAAGGAAATTATACTCAGGAAGATTTTAAAGACATGCTTTCTGTCTGCTTCTCTGCATGTTCTGACTTCTATCCTTGGGCCACAGCACCATAGCCTGGGATTATCTACTAGAGGGAGGATATAGGTAACATGAGAAATTACTCCAGAAAATTCTAACATGTGCCTACGCTACTCCAGCCACCTGTATATTACTTCATTTACTTAACATTGAACCACATTTTAATATTATGCCTTTGAAACTAATGATTGATGTAAAATCAGATCTATACACAGATTTGCGTTTTTATGAAACTCAATAAAACTTTGCCCTGAAAAAAAATGGATCAGCACTCTTCCCTTAGAGAATAAGTGAAGTGCCTTCCCTTGGGTCATGCTTCACGTGTCTGGAATTGAAAGTCAAGTCTTCTGCTTATTCAGAGAAAAGTATTGACTACTCAAAAAATTTTTTTCTTGGGGCGCCTGGGTGGCTCAGTCATTAATAGTCTGCCTTCGGCTCAGGTCATGATCCCAGGGTCCTGGGATCGAGTCCCACTTCGGGCTCCCTGCTCAGTGGGAAGCCTGCTTCTCCCTCTCCCACTCCCCCTGCTTGTGTTCCCTCTCTCGCTGTGTCTCCCTCTGTCAAATAAATAAATAAAAATCTTTAAAAAAAAAAAATTTTTTTTTCTCTTCTTCTTCCACTGTTTTGTTGTTATACTTATTTTTCTGATAACCAATTTAAAGTCTTTTATAGATGATACGGTATGAAAAGAAATGGAAAATGAGTAAATGGGGCTCAGTTCTAAAGGAAAAGACTGATATGCCACAAGGAGGCTCCACAAGGCAGCGTCCGTCCAGTGTTCTTCCTTCCCTGTCCTGTATCAGCGCATTTCCTCTCTCCCGGATCACTCCCATAAATGCATGTGCACGTTGTCATTTACCCCTTTTTTTTAAATAAGAAAAAACATTTTAAAAACCAAACATTCCAGGAATTGAGGGGTGAACAAAATGAACAAAGAAGGTCAAAAGGTACACATGTCCACTTATAAAATAAGGAAGTCCCAGGGATGTCAGGTACAGCATGGTGACTACAGTTAACAATACTGTATTATGTGTTTCAAAGTTGCTAAGAGAGTAGATCTTTTTTTTTTTTTTTTTTTTAATTCATTTGAGACACAGAGGTACAGAGAGAGAGAGAGAAAGCATGAGCAGGGAGAGAGGCAGTGGGAGAGGGAGAAGCAGGCTCCTCGCTGAGCCAGGAGCCCGATGCGGGGCTCGATCCCAGGACCCTGGGATCATGACCTGAGCCGAAGGCAGACGCTTAACCATCTGAGCCACCCAGGCGCCCAAGAGAGTAGATCTTAAAAGACCTCATCACAAGACAAAAATGTGACTATGTGTGGTGATGGGTGTTCATTAGACTCACGAGGGTGATCACTTCGCAGCACTACAGATATTGAATCGCTGTGCATTGTGTCATACACCTGAACTAATAAAATGTCACATGTCGATTATAGCTCAGTAAAAAGAGTATTGATCCCCCTCCTATCTAGCTCCCCCACCTCTCTTTCCCCTCTCCCTTTTAAGGCAAAACTCCATAAAACGACTGTCTATATTCACTGCCTTCAGTTTCTCTTTTCTCTTCCTCAAACTCACTCTAATCGTTCCAATGAAACAGCTCTTATTAAGATTACCAACGACTTCAACATTGCCAAATCCACAGGGTAACTGTCAGCTCCCCTGAAATATGGGCAGCATTTGACGTGGTTGACTACTGTCTTTTACTTGACATACTGACTGCTACGCACATGCCCCGTGGTTCTCCCCTGACTCCTGGACACTTCTTTTCAGTCTTTGTAAGCCTTCCTCCTACCTCAGACTCCTAAATGTCCTGGCCCTGGGCTGGTCTTTACATTTTCTTCTCTATTTAAACCACACTCACTTCCTCTGTGATCTCATCCAGCCTTGCATCCTTACATCCCATTATATACTGGTGGTTCTTAAATCACCCATATCACTAATAAATCTCAAATTTGTATCTCTAATTCACTTCATTCACCTAAAGTCCAGACCCATATATCCAACCACTACCTCCTTAACATCTCTATCTAAAAATCTATTAGGTATCTCAAATAGCACATCCAAACCTGAGCACCTGATGACCTCGCCACCCCACAATGACTTCCTGCAAACACTCCCATCCATGTAATGGCATCCCATCTTCTCATTTGCTCAGGAAAACCGAAATGCCATCATTTCTCCTTTCTTATTTTATATAAGATGTGTGCATCTGGATTAATCAGCAACTCTTGTTAGCTCTACCTTCCAAATATATCTAGAATTGCATCTATCAATCCAAGCACTGCTCCTCACCTCCATTACCCGCTACCCAGGTCCAAATCATCTTCATCTCTTATAGGATTACTGCACTAACCTACTTGCCATTGCCTGGCAATGAAAAACTATTAAAGTGCTGCTGAATTTATTTACTTAGGATTTTCGCATTTATGTTTCCACTAGTAAAAATGGTTGGTAGTTTTTTTGTTTTTTATAATGCTCTAACTTTTGTGTCAGGAATAAACTTCCCTCCTAGAATGAGTTCTTTCTCTAACTTCTGAAATACATACTTTGTATTATGTAGAAATTATCTCCTCTTTAATGTTTGGTGGAATTACCCAGTAAAGCTTTTGGACATCATGCCATTTTAGGTGGTTTTCACTAATTTTTCAGATTTTTCATTGGTTAATAGTATGTTTAGATTTCTTAACTCTTCTTCAGTTTTGATAATTTAGAATTTCCTCAAAATTGGCCATTATGTCCAAATTTTCAAATGTATTAGTATACAGTATTTCCTATTAAATCATTCATAACTTCCATGTTTATAGTTATATTCCCTTTCTCATTCCTTAACATTTGTATTTTACTTCTTGAAGAGGTTGCCAAAGATAGTCTATTTTATTGATCCATTTAAGAAAATACCTTACATTAATAATCACATCTATATTTTTAAGTGTTGATCATTAAGTACTTCTCTTATTAATTGTCCCCTCTGCTTTTTAAAAGTTTATTTTTGGTGTTCTAATAATGAATATAAGAATATAAATTTTCATCCTGTTTTAGCTGCATCCTCTAAGTTTGGTCGACTTTATCCCCACTTTACATTTGAGGCTTTGAAAAGTTGTTTTATTAAAATGTCACCCAGATAAATAGTGGCAAAGTAGGAATTCAAATCTAAGTGTGATTTACACTGTATCAGACAAGCTCTTTTAAATGTATTATAACAAAAGGCACAGAGATGCAATTCACACAAAAGGAAATACACCTATTTAAGTATGAAAAGATTCTTATCTCTCTTTTTTTTTTAAGATTTTCACTGGGGCGCCTGGGTGGCTCCAGGGATTAAGCATCTGCCTTCTGCTCTGGTCATGATCCCGGGGTCTTGGGATCAAGCGGGGCATCGGGCTCCCTGCTCATCAGGGAGTGCTTCTCCCTCTCCCTCTGCCACTCCCTGCGGCTTGTGCTCTCTCTCTCCGTCAAATAAATTAATAAAATCTTTAAAAAAGTAAATAAAGAGGTGCGCACACCACTCCCTCTGCCTCTCCCTGTCCCCCTCCTAAACAAACAAACAAATAAATAAAAGCAAAAGACTATCCCAGGAGAAACAATCATTTAAAAGTTGTCATTCTAGGGACACCTGGCTGGCTCAGTCAGTGGAGTGTGTGGCTCTTGATCAAGCCCCACACTGGTTGTAGAGATAACTTAAAAATCTTAAAAAAAAAAAAGTTGTCCGTCTATAATCTTCCCCCTCTCACTTTGTTAAAGAACTAAATAAGATAAAAACAGAGAAACCAGGCAGTTGTGGCAGCCATGTGCCACCGATTTCAAGGCGACCTAATGCCAGTGAAACCTAATTGAAAACAGTCACCAAGGGCTTACTTAAAATTCCCCGTCCCAAGAAATGGCACTGTTGCATTAAGTTAATAACAAATGCTCTGGGGAAATTAATGACATAGGATCCCAAATGCATATGGTGAGCAGTGGATGCGAGTTCCCGCTGTTTATGCAGCAGGGCCCTGAATTTGGAAATACACTGAGAAATTCAAGGAAAGCAGGATTCACTAACAGAATTGAAGGTTCTTTCAGTTTTATGAAATCACTAGACTGGATGTAGTCGTACTGTTTACCAGGACAGGTTAAAATGAAAACGTTACAAAGAAATGTTGATTCCAATACAACAATTTGTTTCAGTCAACCTACAGACAAGTAACATAGGTCAATTTCTCCTGTGGGAATGTCCACCACTCTGTGCCCTCACTGTTCCCCTTGGCCACCTCCTACTGAATCGGTGTTGCTGAACATCACTAGCTAGCGTTCCAACACAGCATCCAACAGGACAATTCTAACAACATTTACATTTACAGTATGCAGAGACAAGGAAATTCTACCCATAAACACCAACCTAACACCATTCGAAGACAAACACATAAAAATAGAAGTCAACAAATAACTTCTCAACATATATCACAGCATTAGAAA
The DNA here is from genome assembly GCF_011800145.1 of Mirounga leonina. Taxonomy (NCBI): domain Eukaryota; kingdom Metazoa; phylum Chordata; class Mammalia; order Carnivora; family Phocidae; genus Mirounga; species Mirounga leonina. Next base: position 7,972,932 of record NW_023270816.1, read on the forward strand.
AAGAAGAAAAACTACCCAAAATACACAGGTGTGAGAATCATGCTAGTATACCCAGGATAAAGCTACTTTGAGATGTGAGAGGAAGAATATTTGCAAAATGAATTTTAGGAAAGCAACCGCTTTCAAAAAAATTAAAGAATAATAATTGTACAATAAGCCTCCTGTCTTCAGGCTTCTGCCCTTGCTGTTCCACCTGCCTGAAATGCTCTTCCCCCAGCTCTCAGCAAGGTTCACGGCTTCACGCCCCTTCTGTCTTCCCTCAGTCACCTTCCTGGTGAGCTGCGCCCGGCTGCACATGCACACGCACCCAGCCCGCCGCCCCGCACCTCGCCGCCCCGCTGCCCTGCCGCCCCGACACCCCGCACCCCGCACCCTGGCTCTGTCTCTCCGGTGCTCATTACCACTGACCCAGTGCACGTGTTATTTACTTATTGTGTCTACTGCCTCCACCCCTCACACTGACGGAAACACTGTGATGGGAGAAGTTCTGTCCAGCTTCTTCCTCAGTGAGCCTAGAGGAGTGGGGATCAATTACTGTGTGGTGACTGAAGGACGATGTGTAATCAGAAAAATATAGCAGACTGCTCAGATATGCTGCTTTGTTTTGTTTTGTTTTGCTTTGAGTAGATTCCGTGCCCAGTGTGGAGCTCAACGCAGGGCTCGGACTCATGAGGCGGAGATCAAGACCTGAGCCGAGGTCAGGAGTTGGAGGCTTAACCAACTGACCACCCAGGTGCCCCAGGATATGCTGCTTTTAAGGCATCTGACATGGTATCTCACATTATTATTATGGGTGAAATCTCCATATGTAGCAATGCCCTGCTTATTTAATAAACTGAAAAGGGGCACAGGGAAAGAACTTGGAAATATTACTCAGATTTGTAGCTTCAAAACAGAAACAGAATGTTAGGTAACAGAAGTTAAGAATGAGGCTTTCCTCAAAGTGTTGGGATGGTTCCAAACAAGATAAAATGGAGCTTAAATAAATACACAGTCCTATAGTTTATTTTTTAAAAATCTGTTGACAAAGGAGTTTTCTTGGTTTTCCTCACGTTCCTGACTTTTCCTTCTGCATCTCCTTTGTGAACTTTTCCACGAAACAACTGGAGCGTCCAAAGTTCAGCGCTCAGACCTTTTCTCCCCATAGACAAACGGCCTAAGTGATGTTGTTTCGTCCCATGGCATTGTCTATATGCTACAGACCCAAATCCATCTACGTATCTAGCTACGGCCTTTCCTCTTGGCTCAACAGTGTAAGCACTTGCTTTCTAAGTATCTCCAATTTGATGCCTGGTAATTCCAGTTTCACTTGTTCAAGACTAACGTACAGAGTTCCCAGCCTCACTCGCCCACGTTCATCCAGCTGTAGATTTCTCCGCGCCACCCTTCATTTACAAAGTGCATGGTGCGACTTCAGAGATTCGAGATGGCAGCTCTGCTGAGAGCAACACCCCAATGTCTTCTGACTCTGCCTGTGTTTGCCTGTCAGAATCCCCTCTTTATCTTCCAACATCCCTTTCTAGCCTTTGCTGCTACTCCCAGTGGCTGCCAAAATTCCAGGCTGACCCCTCAAGCCCCCGCTATACCCTAAAGCACCCAGACTTGGGAACTTCCCAGTTGTGAGCTCTGTTAATAGTGGAGGTCTCCAGTAAAACCCTGAGATTTACAGAAACCTTAAGAGTCGGTAAAGGTTGCCATGGACAGAGAGAGTTCTGCCCAGTCTCCAGCAATGGCTCCAGTCATTTTAGAGATTCCTTTCTTCAGATAATCGAAAGTGAAGGAATATACCTGTATATGTGATCCTACGAACAATACTTCAGTTTCTATTTTATACTAGTGATGTCTTACCTAAGACTGCATCAGATGCAATTCAAATGATTATTTTCAATATTCAATCCACATTTACGATCTTTACTATTTACAGAATATATAATTAAAATATTTTTCCTATGCAATGAATTATAACTTTGTAGTACTAAGCACAGTTTGCTAAAAGCTTTCAGTACTCATGCCCCACAAGCTTTTAAGTTTAAGAAGTCTCTTAAAGTTAACACTAAGTAGTTTCTCTTGGACACGAAAACAGTGCGTTTAATATTTCTAAAAGTACTGAGGAATGCCACGGTCTTGAATACACAAGCAGTCACCTTTCGTTCACCCGCAAACAGGGTGCGTGAACTCGAAGGCAGGCCAGAGCTGCTCGCTGGGGGAGCGTGAGCGAGGCTCTCGCTCCTTGGCTGGAGCAGCCTGCCACCACACTGGGAATGTTTCTGTCAGTGTAAAAGCAGCCAGAAGTCCGGTCTTTACCTGCAGTCTCTCAGTTTCTAATGCTGGCAACTCATTCAGAAAACCCCACGTGCACGTGCGGGCCAAACAAAACACAGCTTTTAGCGCTACTCACTTGGGGGGCCTCCAATTTGCAACCGTTCTCCCTCCTGACTTCACTCCATACTAATGAGTGATGCTCTGGAGCAGACACTTGGGTTTTGCCATTATTTTTCTAATACTTTCACATGTGAGAGCACTGAGAAAATGTATGCAAGTTATTTACTCCCTATACTGTGGTGGCAAAATTATATTCACACGACTTACCCTGCTGACTTCCTTAGGAGCCGATTCATCTGGTGGAAGGAAAAGGAAGGGAAAAACACAATTAGAAACTCCAAGTAGGTTCTGAAATACAGAGTATGTCATTCACTCTCAATAAACTTCTTACAAAATCTAAGAATTTGGCTTTAAACATCTATCAACCAAAGGTTAAACATAATAGAGTTAGATGTACAATAAAGTTTGGAGGGAAACGAAATACCACAACAATTCACAGGCCATTTTCAAGATTGTCTCGTTAGACATTCTGAAATGGTAGCATCTGCAAATAATATTCTTTATTTTTTTTAAAGATTTTATTTATTTATTTGACAGAGACACAGCGAAAGAGGGAACACAAGCAGAGGGAGTGGGAGAGGGAGAAGCAGGCCTCCCACTGAGCAGGGAGCCCGACACGGGACTCGATCCCAGGACCCTGGGACCATGACCTGAGCCGAAGGCAGACGCTTAACGACTGAGTCACCCAGGCGCCCCTGCAAATAATATTCTGACACAAACACATGAGTATCACAGTGACTGTGAACATCTGTTCTGCTGGGGTTAATTACAGCATCTCTGATTTGCTGGAGTAAGACACGACCCTGCACAGCACCCGGGCCAAGGCCCAAAAGACACCTGTCCACAGGGCAGCTTCGTCCCATGGGTCCTGGGATTTGGGGGGCCACCTGTATCAGCTCGTCAGCCGTGTTTCCCATAAAGTGAGATCGATGGATGGCACGCCCAGGTGTGACCCTCTGAAGGGGTCTCCCCGTGGGGCTAGCCACAGGACAAGAGTATGCCCCCGGGACCAATAGGGTACAAGAAACAAACTGGCCAAGACTCCATTCTAGGTCACTGGTTCTGACCCGAAGGATATTTATGCGGCCCTTCCAGACAGCGGCTGGGCTGGGCCTCTCCAGAGCCCTCACTGGGAGGCAGCCTTTAACTCAGTGCTACGCTACCTTGTATCTTCCTCATCAATCAAACCCTGTCTGACTACCACCATTAGTGCACGCTTAACGTGCCCCAAACCTCATGGATTCTGTGTTCCTCCAAAGCACAGTCTAACTTATCTCGACACTGACAAAAACATGTCTGTCCCACAAGTTCAACCAGGGTTGGGATTCTCCTTCCTCCTCCAATATCCTTATTAACCAACTGCTGATGCCTGTTGTTTTCTTTTTGCTAATCTTTCTCCAATTTGTTGCCTGCCACCATTTCCACAGATAACACCAAGTCTAGTGCCAAATCAACCGGCAGCCTCCAAACTGGTCGCTCACCACACACGCACACACGCGCATGCACACATCTACCCCATCCCTCGGATGCTCCAGAACGTAAAGGAAACTAGATTTCCATGTTAGCTGCATAAATGACTTTACCTGGAGCCTTTCAGAAATTACCAAGTTTGGGACTATTGGAGAATAGACATTCAATAAACAGTTCCTATTTTGGGGCCATTATTGTATTAATACAATATTATATATTTTCTTCTAATTGTTCCCTAGTGACTTGAGTACTGCAGCTCATTCCCCAGAATGTCCCTGAGCATGTTGGAGGAAAAGCACTTAACTTTGCCTTCCACACTGAAGTCACATCATAGCAGAATTTCATCTACTCTCAATTCCCAACCCCTAACCTCTCCCAGACTGCCCCCAGAGATAGAACTATGCAATTTAGTCATTACAACAAATGTATTAACAGATCCTAAAGTTACAGAGGCTTACATGTTCTTAACTTTAATCTAAGAAATGCAGTGAGCATGGCCACATGTCCCAGTGGATTAAGAAGCACATAATGAAAAGCAGTTGTACGAAGAAGTTTACTCTCAGGACTGATTGGCGCTCGGGACTGTGGCACTTTGGGACCTCCCACTCTCCACAGCCATCCTCAGATCTGAATGCTGGCTCAAGGGAAGAAGAATTTGAATGTCTAGGTATCTATAAATACATGTACCCTTTGCTTTTTCCTTTAGTTTTTGCTTGACGCTTCTCAAACTTGAGTGTCCGTAAGATACTCTACCAGTAGGTATTTATACATACTGAAGGTGTACTTACTAGGTAATCCTCCAAGGGATTTTTTTCCCCATGAGCTGTTCTTCCTAAAGCTGTTAAAAATCATTAAAATGATGTTGAGATTGAAGACGCTCTCTCTTTTTTCTCTTCTTTTAAATAAATTTCTCTTTAACAGTCATAAACATTCTCTCTTTGAAATTAGTTTTTGTTTTCTTGTTTATTCATCCCACAAGAATGTTAGCTCCTTGAGAACCGGGATACATGCCTGGCATATAATGATCCCGTAGTACATATTTGTTGAATAAACAAATGTTAATTGAACCCCTAAAGCTGCATAAAAATTAGTGTCTGCTCTTGTGAACATTTTTGTTACTAATTTGATGCTCATGAATTATTCAAAATCTTGCATCCATGGCAATTTCTTACTTTGCCATAATCCCCAACATCTTTCATTTTAAAGCAAGCTTTAATGCTGAGCAAGATTTTATTAATGTGGTTCCAACAGTTCAGTCCTGAGTGTGTGCTGGAGGTATGGTGATCTTCCAGTCATGGGTTCTTAGGAGGAGACATTCCAAGCCTTGGGCTCTTAACCTGCAATTGCTAGATGATTTGCAAGGAGTTATGAACTGCATGAGGAAGATGGGATGATCTTTCTGCTCTGTTATTTTGAAAATGTCTTTGTGGAAAAAACTTTTTCAGAATCAAATTATATTGTCAGGATATTCTTTAAATCAAAATTAAGTACTTACAAATCTTTAGAGCTGTGCATATATTTGTACTTTTACTTTTGTGATGACTTTTGATAGTTCTTTGAATATGAAATGGGATTTCAGGAATGAACCCAAATATAATTACAACATAAGGGAATTTATACTATGATGTCTGATTTGAAGTTCTGTGGCTGCTTATCATGTTCTTCTTTACTCTGTGTTTGGCTTTGTGGCTTTATTACTCTATGTTCCGAGAATGTGTTTTGAACAATTTCTACTTTTTAAATTGATCAATCATTTCCTTAAGTTTAACATGCATTTTTTGCTACATCTTCCATGGACAAGTTTAATTTCAGTGCTTGTTCCATAGGATAAGAGAAGTTCAAGATTTTGAACTTGAAGATATTGATACTGTGCATCCAAAGAAAAGACACAGTGACCAGAAGTGACAGAAATTGGTGATTTCTGGGAGGACTTCACTGTGCCTCTGTCCCGTAAGACTGTCCACTCACTTCGCCTTGTGGGCTTTGCAGGTATTCTAATATTCCTAAATAGAGCATATCTGTCTTCTCATTATGGAAAATATTTACTTCCCATGAAAATTAATATATACAATTGGCCGTTGAACAACATGAGTTTGAACTGAACAGGTCCATGTATACATGGATTTTTTGGACAAATATACTGCAGTGCTATAAATGTATTTTCTCTTATGATTTCTTAATATTTTCTGATCTCTAATTTATTTTAAGACTATCATATATATATTAACATACAAAATGTGTTAATCTGTTTAAGTTATTAGTAAGGTTTCTTCTGGTCAACAGTAGGCTATTTGTAGCTAAGTTTTGGGGAGTCAAAAGTTACACACAGATTTTCAGCTGTGGTGGGGGGGGGAAGGTCAGCACCCCTAAGCCCCCTGTTGTTCAAGGGTCAACTGTACTTCCAGCTCCTGGGAGCTGGTGTGGCTCCATTCAGCCTCCTCCAGCCATTCCTGCATTCTGCAGGAGCTGTGGAGCTTGTCTAAAGACAGCTGTCTTCTTACAAAAATGCACCCTTTTAAGATTCAATCCCCAAATATTTATCAAACACGTAATACGTGCCAGACACTGAATAAACGCCTCAGTTGGCCCAATCAGGCTAAAGGGAAGGACTTCTGTTTCATGGCTTTGAGAGAACCACAAGCATAAGGACTGGCCCTAGTGGGTGCAATCATGAGGGGAGTCAACCTGAAATCAGCTGACCTTGAAGCCTGCTTTACCTAGGGACTCCTACATATGTGAGAGTTAATTCCCCTATTTGTTAAGCCAATTTTACAGGGTAAAACTAAAAACACTTCAAAAAAGCATGAAGGAAAGGTAACAAGATGTTACTAGGATATTACTTTCATACCACTAAGTTAGCACACTGTTACTTAAAAGTTCCAGAAAGCTCTTCTATTCCTACCAAGAAATTCCTTTGTTTAGGATTTAAGTCCTCACAGTTTGGTTGTGCTCTATTTTTCCAACTGGAATATGCAACACAGGGGGACTCCCTTCCCACTCTATAAGACTGGTCTTTCTAGAGCCTCAAACATGTTTTGCTAACTCTTACCTCAAAATCTTTATATCTTCAAACAACAATTATTGAGTACCTACTAAGTGCCTGGCACTATTCTAGGTGCCTACAATATATCTCGAACAAAAGGAAAAAACAATAATCCCTGTGCTCATGAAGCTTTATTCTAAACATAAACATGATAAAACTTTATTCTAACCGTAAACATGATAAAACACTAAATTGTACAGCAAGTTCCCAGTGTAAGTGCCTTAAGTGGGATACAAAGTGGCGCAGGTCAGGGAATCTCAGAGAGCGGTGGGAGAAGGGGTGGTCAGAACGGGCCTAGTCCAGGTGGTGAGCTATGAAAGCAGCTCCCTGAGGGAAGCGCATTCCAGGCAGAAGGATTAGCCTGAGCAAAGACCCTGAGACTTGAGTGTCCCTGCTGTTTCTTGCCAAAGTTGAATCCTCCTCCTTTTCAGGAATTAGCTCAGCTTGCATTTTGCCCATGAGGCCCTCTCAAAGGCACCTGGTGCGCATCCTTTCCTTAGAAGTCTCACATACTGCTCTCCTGTTGGGAAAGCAGAGTGCTATAGAAAAACAACAGTAAGTGTGGAGTCCAAACAGATCTATTTTCAAATCTCAGCTTCACTGACAAGCCGTAACTGGGTTCCTTGACCTTTCCAGACTTGGAAATATCATACTTACAAGAGAAGGTCAGGTCAGACGGTATTAGGAGTAAATGGGATAATGTATATAAAGTTCTTGCACACAGTGAGCTGTCAGCAAACTGTAGTTTTGTTTCTCCCCATTCAATCTGGCATGAATTACATTCTGCCTTCTGTTGATAGCTACATACATGCGGGTGACTTAACTTCCTGACTCAATAGAAGTTCTTGAAGACAAGAGATAACATCTAATATTTCTTCTCCATTACTAAACAAAAAGGCATTCCAAAAAGATTCTTGAATGATTACGATACAGACAAGGATGCTTCTGCATGCAGAGTATTTTCCTTCAGACATCAACAGAGTGGTAAAACACTAGAAGACTGTCACTTTTGCCAGTGGTCTAAAACTTCTTAGTGTAACTCGTAAGGATAGCGATCACTTTGTTTTGTTCTCTCTCTTAATTTTTTAACATTAAAACCAGGCACTAATGGAAGAACAGAAGCCATGTAATCAAGAACTTAAGCACCAGGTTAGTTGGTTTGGGCCAACTAATGGGGAAAAATGAAATAAACTATAAATTGCTAGGTAACTGAAAGGTATAAAGAACTATATACTTGTGATATTCCTGGTCAGAAAAAAAAGGGGGAGAGGATACATATACAAGTTCACAAGCTACATCATAAAACAGGTAAAGCTGTTATTTTTTTCCCTGAAGGACTATTATGATTTTTAATAACTTGGAGAATCTTGTTTTCTAGCATATGTTATTGTAGTCTATTCTTTTGTACTTAATTCTATATAAACAGAATAAGACCATTCCTAGAGTTATTCCATGAACCTTTCCAATTCTATAATGAAAAGTGATGGCTTAAAATGGCATAGTGAGAACTACAGGTGTTTTCCTATACATATAAAATGTAATAATTTACAAAGTAGTTTCCTTATATTTTGTAGGTATGAGGATTAAGAATATATATGGTAGATAAGTACTGTATATATAATATGATATAGTTTCTCTCTTGTAGCTAAGATAAAATTATACATATATGTGTATATATATATGTTGGATTTCATATATATACATATATATATGTATATATATATTGGATTTCACTTATCAAGGCCACAGAAGCAAAGCTGAAAAAAGGTATCATGATGCAATCACCATGTTTTTTCTTCTTTTGTACATATTGTAGAAATTATTAGTTATCTCTAAGGGGCCTAGAACTGTGTTGAGTCTATGACTGAACTCTATGTGTCCTGATCATTATCTGGATTGGCATCATGCCTGTGAGCAAAGGTAACAAACTTTAAAGTTCACCATGAGAAAAACCTGAGCAAACCCATGCCAGACAGGCTTATACATAGAAACATTTTAAGTTGATTTTGATTTATCAGTTGATACTATATGAGCTGTTAAAATATGTGAATGATTCTATCACCCTGACAGGAGAAACTGGAGTTATTAATTTTAAACTCTGTTAACATTTGGGAAATTATGCAGTCTTAACATGGAAAATTCTGTATTTAATAATGCCTTTCAAAATTCATAGTTGCAAGAGGCTATTTGGAAACTGCTAAGAAATTTTAGGGATTATAAATAAAAAAAATATTGAGCTTTCCTAAAACTCTTACAGTGTTTATGCATTTTAGGAATGCTCTTTATTATGTTGCTTCAATACTGAGGATGTGGGAAAATGAGAAATCCAAAGCTTACCTGTCTTATTTATAAAAATGATAAAGAAGGACTTAGTATCAAAGTCTGAATAGTCTGGGAGTTTTCTGAGGATGGAAATTGTCCCAAATGTACTGTTCATCTCCCAATTCCCAAGATTCTCTGGAGTACATGAGATTCCATGAGATTTGACTAATCACACACTACTATGTCAGTAGAGATCTTAACTGAAAACTGGAAACAGTAAAGATCCTGGCACTAAATAAATTATAAACCTTAAGAACTCAGAAAAAGGTTTAAATTTTACTGACTCAATCATATTTTGAATTTCAGTAACAATATTAATAAATAAGTTGGAAATGTGTTGCCAAAGTTTTTAGTTGTCTGCAAAACTTCACTTTTAAAACTGTGGTTAAGTTACTCTTGGGTCTGCTGTAGCTTACTTGCTACTAACTTCATTTTCACATCTTTGGACTTCTCAATAGCTGTTCAAAGGAGAAAATAATGTAAGGACTTTATTATATTTCTACCAAGTTGCTTCATGTTCCCTCCACCCACCCTGCAGAATGTCAAGCATGCAGTAGATGGAGGGAGTTTAGAATTCTGCCTTTCTTTTTAGTTTGCATGTACAAGGAAAACAGCAAGACTTTTAAAGAGTCTCACTTTATTTAAAAAAAAAAAAATTCTCAATGTCTGAAGAAAGGTAAAGATTGCGAGTGGTTCTCTTTCTGCTTCAGACCAGCTGACTGGGCAGCACAGGAAACCCGCTCTGGGACAGAGTCTGCTCAGGCCAATGGGAGCAAAGCAGTCTCAGCGGAGAGAGGAGCAGGCCACATGTGAGTGAGGATGGCCCTTTGTGCGGTGTACTTACATCAGAGAATTGCTTATTCTCTAGGAATATGTTCACTTATATTGGACATATGTTTTATTTAGTATTGATACCATCCAAAGGAATAAAACAAACCAGGCAGATGCTTAGTGTTCCTGAGGCACTAACACAAAATACAAGAACTGAAAAAAGAATTTAATTGTCCACAATTTTCAGCAAATTAGCTCTTTCTTGTTACCACAATTCTGCTCCTTCAACATTTCTGGTATTGGCTAAGAAATTACAACTTCTAGATAATTCTGTATTAAAGGACTTTTTAGCTTAAAAGTAACAGCTTACAACAATGATTCATTGAATGCTTAACTTTCCCTTTGTCTGAAGTTTGATATGGGTAACATTCCCTACAGTATGAAAATAATATGCCACTTTTGCTCATGAAGGATTAACTGCTACAGAAACTGTCTTCCAGTCATAAACAAGTAAAAAACCAGACAAAATACATGAAACAAAAGCTATTAGACATTGGTCACCAGGCAGTTCAACACTGTAATCCCAGAGATAAAACATTTGATGCTCATTCAGGATAAAAGCTCACATCAAATTAGGAATTTAAGGGGTTTCATTACCCCGATAAAGGGCATCTATGAGAAACCTACAGGTGCTACCATACCTGAGGGTGAAAGATTAAATGCTTCCCCCTAAGATGTGGGACAAGATAAGAATATTTACTCTCACCATTCCTATGCAACATTATACTAGAGGTTCTAGCCAGCAAAACAAGACAAAAAAATGTGTGTGTGGGGGGGGTATGTGTGTGTGTATCTATCTATCTATACATACCTATAAACTTACAAGTTAAATAAAATTATATTACATATAATATAAATATTATGTATGTGGTATAAACTGGGTTGGAAAGAAAAAAAATAACACTATTCACAGATGACATGATTACTCAGGTAGGAAGTTCTAAGGAATTTACCAGAAAACCCCACTAGAATGACAAAGTGAATTTAATAAGATTGTAAGATTCATAATCAGAAAAATTCAAGTACCACATAGAGAAGTATACTGTTTTATGATAAAGCAAATGACCCAGAAAAGCCAAGTAAATTCTGAAAACTACAGAAGTTGTAGAAGTTACACTAAGTTACACCAAGAGTCTCTACAGCGACATCAATCAAAGCTGGTAGAACTTTTCTTCACGTCCTCAGCAGCACTAGTCCCTTGTCTATCTGATGACAGGCATCCTGATAGCTGTGAGATCCTATCACACTGTAGTTTCTATTCACACTTCCCTGATGGTGAGTTATATTAATGTTCTATACTTTACACATGATTTTATTTGTCAATTATACCTCAATAGAGCTGAAACAAAAATATAATACCTTGATGGTACCAATATAAGGACAGACATGCAGTTCAGTGAGCCCAAATAGAGAATCCAGAAATAAACATATGCATATATGTGATTTTTCAACAACGGTACCAAAGTTATTCACTGGAGTAGGGATTATCTTTCTAACAAATGGTGTTGGAGGAAATGGATATTCATACAGAAAAAAACAAAACCAAAACTCAACCCTTACATTACACTACATATAAAAGTTTACTGAATCATATACTTAAGAGTGAAAACTAAAACATAAGAGAAAAATCTTGAGTTAAGCATATTTCTTGGATTAAAGTAAAAAACTATGAAGGAAAAAATAATAAAATAGACTCTATGAAAATTAAGTATATTGGCTCTTCAAAAGACACTGTTAAGAAAACAAAAAGAGACATCATAAACTGAGAACTATAGAGTATTACATATCTAATTGAAAACTTGTATCCAAAATATATAATCTTACAACTCAAATATTAAAATAACAAATATCTCCAATTTTAAAATGGGCAAAATATTTGAATAGGAGCCTCACGAAAGAAAATCTAGAAATGGCAAACAAATTCATTAAAAAATGGTTGACGTCCTCAGATATCTGGGAAATGTAAACTGTAACCACAGTGAGATACCACCCACACCCATTAGAATGTAAAGGGAGAAGGAAAAAAAGGTGAAGCAACTGGACCTGTATGAATTGCTGAAAGTGTGCTATATCCAAATAACAACACATTCCCGAGAAACAGAAATGAACAAAGCACAACATAGTGTTCTGCTAAGTAAGAGAAACCAAACACACTGTATGATTCCATTTACATGAAATTGTATAAGCAGGACAAAAGGCAGATCGGAGGTTGCCAGGGACTAGAGGCAGGTAATAGAGGGGAGATGAGTGGCAAAGAGGCATATGGGAACATTCTAGAAGGGAGAAATGGTGAAGTGGTAGTGGTTACATGACCGTATGCATTCGTGAAAACTCACTGAACTATATCCTTAAATTGGTCAGATCTATTATACATGAATTATGCCTAATACGCTGATTAAACAAAAAGCTTTGTCTTGCACTTAGGCTTTAGCTCAGTGTGAAGCAAGCACCAGCATTTCTTCATTCCATTCTTGGTTTGTGTTTCCATTCAAGTTACCATCTTGACTAGAATGTCCTCTTGGTCCCACACTCCAGTGCCAGCTAGAGGCACTGGCGAGAAGTAAGGGTTAACATGTCCTGCATCCCCCTCCATTCTTCCCACTATCACCAACTTTGAAGTCATTCCTCCATATTTACCAAGAACCTTACAACCTGACCAATTTCATTCTTTTCCCTCAAAGCTGCCTCAAATCATTCTGTAGAGCTTTGATGTCCACATGGAAGACCATACGGGGCAGAAGGCAAGCAAACCAAAGGAATTTCACAGGGAAGGGTGAAGCTGCTCCAGCAATAGGCTGTCAGGGATTCAAAGAGAGTTTCAGGCAAGACATAAGGGGTGGCACCACCAGCAAGAGTCTACATGGAGACCCCGCAGACAGATGAGAGCCCCTGACCCCACCCATCGTGAATTAAAAGGCTCTGAGTCACGTTAGCCTTAGAAGCCTGAGAAGTGGGTTCAACAGATTCCAGCGGACATTGTTAAATTAGCCTGGTGATGGGTATTAAAGAGAGCACGTATTGAATGGAGCACTGGGTGTTATATGCAAACAATGAATCATGGAACACTACATCAAAAACTAATGATGTAATGTATGGTGATTAACATAACATAATAAAATAAAATAAAAATTCTTTAAAAAAAAAAAAAAAGGCCAAAGGCTACTCAACATCACTACCAGAATGCTTTCTAAGTGTTCCTTTGTGCCCAATTGTCTGATGGAAGAAAGGAATTAGGAAGAAGCTGTACAAGACTAGAACTCTTATATAAACACTTTAGAAAATAGTTCGGCACCTTCTGAAAAGCTAGTCCTAGGTATTGATCTAAGACTAAGTACATAAAACACCAAGTGTTCAAGAAACACCAAGTTAATGTAAAAGAAAAAATAGTAGGTTTTAAAGTAGAAGTAATTGAGACCTTTAATTGCTAAGATTATATGTTTTCTACTATCAGTAGGAAATGCAAACCATGAGCAAGACGATATCAGATAAATAAAATTACAGATTCTTTTATATATCCAAGTCAATCTTATTGCTGTATTTAGACAAAGAAGGCTAAAGACTCATCATGAAATTCAGTATTCTCTGGCATCTTTTCATTATAATCAATTATAAAAGTGAATTAAACATTCATTTTCAGGGGCGTCTGCATGGCTCAGTCATTAAGCATCTGCCTTCGGCTCAGGTCATGGTCCCAGAGTCCTGGGATCGAGCCCCGCATCGGGCTCCCTGCTTCTCCCTCTCCCACTCCCCCTGCTTGTGTTCCCGCTCTCGCTGTGTCTCTCTCTGTCAAATAAAAACAAAAACAAAAACAAAAAACCATTCATCATTTTCAGAAAAATTTGTTGACTTAAAAAACACTGTGACTGTGTTTTCCTGGAAATTGGTAAAAGAACTGATAGTGGAATAATTCCAGAATTGTACCAAGAAGAAATAGTATTTTAGAATGTTATTTTGGAAAATTTGAGAAAATAACCACTGAACAGAGACAAGAAGTCATATTCTTAAACTGAAATGCATTAAAGACCAAGATTATGATGTCCTTCTATTAACACTACAAAAATTAACCAAACATAGCCGTAGTATTAAGTATCTAGAATTTAAAAATAAATTACAGCATTATTTATCTGAGTAAATGATTACATACTCTTCACCTCTACTAAGATCCTGGGGCAATAACTTGAGCTCTCTGAACAAACCGGCCATGGTTCTGGAGCGGAGGTAGAACAAAGCCCAGTTTATTGGAGCTTCAAATCCAGCAGAGCCATTCACTCGTTACCAGAAGATCTGCGGGGTTTTGTTTGTTTGTTTCTTCTAAGTAGGCTCCACGCCCAGCGTGGAGGAGCCCAAAACGAGGCCTGAACTCATGACCCTGAGATCAGACCTGAGCGGATATCACGAATCAGATGCTTAAACGACTGAGCCACCCAGGCGCCCCAGGTCTATGGTTTTTGGTGCTATCATGATCTAAATTATGGAGCTTCCAGTGCTTTCCAAACTTTTTCTAACAGGGCAAGTTTTTATTTTCAAATAAAATCTCATATGGAATAAACCAGTAGATTAAATAGGTTAAAGAAATATAGTAGCAGATATTGTAACTGGCTTAATATCAATTCCAACTGCCTGTAAGATCTTCCTGTCCTGGAAATTAAAAGTGACATCGTCAAATCTCCTGATCAGATGCACCTGATCAGATATACTAGTAATGTGAGACTGGAGTCCAGAACTGTTAAGTGGGAAGAAAGAGGCATGAGGTTCCCCCCTTTTCTGGGAGGATCAACAGAGACAATGTGGATCCATAGACACCAGATTCCTGCCTCCCTGGGCTTCCTGGAGCTGAGGGAGTACCTTTGCCTGTTCCAGTGGAGGAGCTGAAATTCTGCAGCCAGGAAGTTTTCTTGGTCATTCTGCCTACAGTTGACCCCTCCAGCCCTTCCAATAATTTTTAAGTGGCCCAATACATTTCTCTTTGTTTAAGCTAGCTTAGATTGATTTCTATTATCTATAACCAAACCCGATGTGTTTTATTAGTAAAAATTTACTCTCAAAGTTAAAAATTATTACCTATCTCATTATAAAGTCAACAAATGAAAACAAAGAAGCTGTTCTGGTTAACATAAAATTTTGAAACAGATGTTATGGAAGACATCTGTAATCTTACGTCAGTCTCAGAATCTGATTAATTTCTGGGTTTTTCTTTCAGAGACCCATAATGGTTCACATAGATAACAAGACACAAAAGATAAAACATTGTTTTGGAAGGTTTGTTTGTTTTATAGACTTCCTTACAAATTCAAAGCCTCTTGATTAAAATGACTCGGAAACTTAAGAGACATATTTACAAAACTTTCTTTCAAAGTTAATCACTAAATATACAACAAATGCAAATACAAATTTCCTATAACAAGAAACACCCAAACACACAATAAACCAACTCTTGAGTATGTTCTTGTGATCAAATAGGTACTAAATTAACCTTTTTGAAAAAAATTAGGACAGAGCAGAAACTTTACTAGTATGACACATTTATGAGACGTTCAAACAAATGTATAGATAGGTTACTGTAAGTTTTATCGGAGTTCTGCACAAAAATGAATGAAACCAACAGCACAAAATTAATCTCCAGGCGGTCTCCAAGATTAAAACTTGGTACACTTAAGTATTCCTGTTATTTTAATATAGTTTTAAATAGTTAAAACAAATTTAAATCAAACATTCCTGGAACCCCTGAAGCACTTCTGTAGAAAGAGAATTCTAACGAACACAGAAGAAAAACCACTACTATGTGATTCCATTTCCTGTAACTTTCCTTTTTGTTTTATGCCACAGTTAAAGAGAAAAGAGAATACTGCTAATCATAGGTCTGTGAATGACTTATAAGATGATATATATTCAAATAAAATAAGCACAGGGAGTTCAGGTGTGAGGCACTTGGCCTAGATAATCATGTGTTAAATCCAATTCCAAGTACACAAGATTTACATAAGTTCTGGGTGCATAAGCTTGAACTCTCCAAATATTTCCCTTGGGTAGAAATTTTAGCATTTTATCTCTTTCATGTATTCCTACATAAACACTTAAATGTGTTTCTCTTTTAGTTCTAAAATAACGTTCATTGGGATTCCCTGCTGTACGGAGCTATCATCTGTCTGAGCAGTCCCACCTACTTAGTCAATAAGGCAAGCCCTACGCCTGTGAGCCCCCACCAGAAAGTACAGCACCCCTCCTCACACTTACCTGTCCCTACACTGGCTTTTTGTTTTCTCCATATTACTTAGGACATCACACATAATATATAATGTGCTCATTTATTATTTTATTGCTTGTTTTCCCTCTACCCCTCCTTTGTTCAATGAGGGCAAAGATGTCTCTTGTGGAATTCTATACTTCAATGCCTAGAACTGTGTGTGACACACAATAGATGATTCGTCAATCTCTGTTGAATGAATGGCCATATATATGTAATAACTATTTGATCATATTTATCCACGGGTAGAAATAAGGTAAAATAAATTTATTAATGATAGTTATGAATATTTATTCAATGCCTACTATGTTCTTAGCTTGAAATATCAAAAGATATATTATTTTCTAGCAATGAACTGACTTGCTTTAATTTAATAATTTCATATATGCCACAGCACAAAAAGCACAGAATAACTAAAATCAGTAACATATAATAGACCTGAAGCCACTGTATTGAACAGAGAATCTACACAACCCTCTGATATAGGCCAAAGAATTTATCCATATGTGACATTATGGACACTTCTAATCTACTAGAAAATATTTGCAAAAAATGCTGATAAAATAATGATTTAAAATTAGCAGACAACTCAAATGAACATTCTGAAATATAAAACCACACAACCATGCATTTCAGAGGGTTCAGTGCTGCAGAAATGGGAGCAGAGATCTTAATATAAAAATAACCTGGAGGTTTAGGATAAAATGGCACCTAATATTATGATAATCTTCTTATCACAACCTTAGAAAGAAAACATAATGTTCACTAATGTTATAGGAAGAAGAAAAAAGTGACAAGGGGCTTTGATAGGTGGTTTTATTTTAATACTGTGGAAGAATAAAATATTAAATCCTGATATTTGTAGACAAATAAATCAGAGACATATAAGAGAACATCTCCCCAAGATTGTCTAAGGAAATGAAAGGACTTTATTTCCTGTTAGATGATCATTCTTCTTTTATCCCATGGCTATCCTCCATGGATGAATGAGAATGGTGAGCAGCACCACTGTCTCTCTAAAACCTTCTGGTCATCTTCAGTCATTAAATCCTTAAGCAAATAAGGAGAAATTAAATACAGATCAGTGGACCAAACTATGCTTTCAACAAAAGAAAAATACTTCATATTTGTAAATTTACTTGCAGTGGCAATGTAGACAGTTTTAGTCTCCCGTCTTTTACTTTAGTGTAATCTAGGCTTCTTTTTTTTAAAGATTTTATTTGTTTATTTGACAGAGAGAGACACAGCGAGAGAGGGAACACAAGCAGGGAGAGTGGGAGAGGGAGAAGCAGGCTTCCCGTGGAGCAGGGTGCCCAATGCGGGACTCCATCCCAGGACCCTGGGATCACGACCTGAGCCGAAGGCAGACACCCAACGACTGAGCCACCCAGGCGCCCCTGTAATCTAGGCTTCTTACAAGATAAAGCGAGGCATGACCTTCCTTGGGCCATCACCCCATCTCCCAGGTCATGGCAAATGCTTCAGAAACAACTACTGAATGAGTGTAGGAAAACTAGGCTATCACTAGCACACGTGCGGAGGGCAAAGGGGCACTGAGAAAACATACAGGGGACTAGGCCGTGGCAGCAGGAAGTCTTGTGAACAGAGACCATCATCATGGTGTCAACAGCACTGGGGAATCTACGAACAATGGTTGACAAGGCCAGGAGGCACCCTTTAAACACGTGTGTCTGACGTAAGAAACCAGAAATTCTACAAACGCCATTGTTCCTCCCATTATATACTCACAGTTTTTGCATGTGCTCTCCAGAGTAACAAATGCTCTCCTCCCCAGACATATCCTGTCTTATATCATTTCTAATATGTGTTGGGTAAAAATTTTCAAAAATTGTTTAAACTAGTCTTCCTTCTATGATCCTTGTAAAAATAAATTCTATCTCCTAATAGATCTGTCATAATAACGCTGAGATTCAGTGACCTGAATGTTCATAGTAAAAAGGTCTATGTGCATAAATTATTTCTAAAAATAAGAAAAACAAAAGAAAACATAACAACGTAAAAGAAAAAGTTAATGGGGAAAATTATGTTTCTGTAGTCTAGTAAGTTCAACATCTATTTGGAATGGTTCAAACAACCTTTCCAAGGCATAACTATTCTTTTTATATGTATAAGATTGTGATAAGTACACTGCAAATATCTGAAGAAATCAAATAATAATATTCTAAAGATTTCAGTCACGTTCATAAATGTAAACTTTCATTATTTCATTTTTATTATATATGTTAAAGGTAGAAAAACTAGAAAATATAAATGAAGACAAAATTTAAATCAGTAAATATAATACAAAAATCAGTTATTCATCATAAAAATTATAGGTATTTCCTTCTATACTTTTTCTGTGCCTCAATATGCATGTAAATATAATTCACATTTTATAAAATAGTGTCATTCTATTTTTTTATTTAAATTCAAGTTAGTTAACATATAGTGTATTATTAGTTTTAGGGGTAGAATTTAGTGATTCATTAGTTGCATATAACACCCAGTGTTGGGGTGCCTGGGTGGCTCAGCCGTTAAGCGTCTGCCTTCGGCTCAGGTCATGATCCCAGGGTCCTGGGATCGAGCCCCACATCGGGCTCCCTGCTCTGCGGGAAGCCTGCTTCTCCCTCTCCCACTCCCCCTGCTTGTGTTCCCTCTCTCACTGTGTCTCTGTCAAATAAATAAATAAAAATCTTAAAAAAACAAAAAGCAAAAACAAACCCAGTGCTCATTACTATCAAGTGCCCTCCTGAACGTCCATCACCCAGTTATCTCCTCTCCTCCAGCAACCCCCAGTTTGTTCCCTATAGTTAAGTATAGCGTCATTCTAAATTAAGCTATATTTGCTTTTTAAAAACTAAAAATATCGACATCTTTATATGTAAGCAAATATAGGTACAACAATCATTCTATGATTATGCTATAGTTATGCTACATAGATTATGCTACATTGTATATATACATTCCATTCACCAAATTATATTAATTGATTTGACTAATCTCTCTCTCATACACATACATACGTATGTACACACACACAAACACACACACACTTGCAGGTACACCTGGAAAGATCCCCATTGTCATACACAATGCTAAAAGAAAGCAATCTTGCCTGCACACCTATGTGTATGTGTGTATATTTTTCATGCCAATAAATTCAAGTCTTAAATCTTTGGTTTCAATTGACATCATTGTTGCTTTTGTAAATGTTTAAAAAGTACAGTTTTTTCTCAATAGGATGTTTGACTTAAATTAGTAATATTTTACTCCCTAGCTAGAAATTTTCCATTTAAAATTTTTAATGCACAAAGGTAAAATTTAGGGCTCCATGACACCTCAGAGAGTGCGTAGCCCAACCTCATGACACCAGAGCCTTACAACCTACTGAAAGACTACCTGACCTCTGCCCCACCCCCTTCCACAACACTCCCCATTATTCCACCTGTCTGCAAGTTAAATAATCTTTTTCCTTGCTAAAATGAACTAAGTTACATAAGGCAAATGGCTGTCTCTATTTTGTTCAGTGATGTATCTCCTGTGCCTAGCTTCCTTCCTAGGACATCCTTATCTATTTGTTGAATAAAATTAGTCAGTACTAGAGTCTCTCCAATAACTGCTGGTCAAAATGGTCACCGGGGTCACCATTCTCCCTGGCTAGGTGTTCCTACTGCTACATAAAGGCTTGCTCCTGGCAAGTGACGAGGATACTGCATACATCTGCACTTATCACTTGGTATATGGGAACAGCAACTTCCCAGGGCTGTGGGGAGACCAGGTCAAGACTGTAGTCACCCTTCCCAAACCAGTTAATCATAAAGATGCTAGAGTCAGTCCATTTCACAGACAATACTCCAGAGCCAAAGAAAGGTCATCATCAGGGAAATTCTGGAGGGGGCTCAAGTTTCAAAGGGCAAAGATGGTGGGAGTTTCAGATAAAAGGCTAGGTCATTTCAAAGATTCCACCAAGCAAGGGGACAGGTAGTGACAAGCACTGAAGACAGAGCTCTGGCAGGACTGCCAGCCATGGGCAGCTGAGTTGGGAAGTACAAGACTGGAAAGTCAGGGATCTAACATCTTTGAAGGAGTCAAAGAAGCCACCAGTTTAAGTGAGGGCAGAGTAAAAGAGAACCAAGGATGGAGAGGATGGGAGGGAGACCATGAAGAGCTGGTCAGACTAACCCAGGCAAGGGGCAGCCGGCCCTCTTTTCTTCCCATTCACACCTGAAGTGTTCCTGCTCTAAACCTAAGTCTTAACATGCAGGATTGTGGGAGGACTTAGCTCACATTTTCTCTAAGAAATATTTTCAACTATTTGGCAGGGACTAAACTCCTTTGAGGAAAACCAGAGATCTTCTATCAGAAAATTAAATGTACATTCACAAATTCTGTGTATGATGTCAGCAGGGCTATAGAACTCCAGTTTGATTTTGTAATTGTGTAGCAATAAATCGGTTGCATTCAAAAGTTGATCGAAAACCACTTTAAATTATGAATTCTAAAATTTTTTTATAATTTATTCTTTTTTTTTTAAAAGATTTTATTTATTTATTTGACAGAGAGACAGACAGCGAGAGAGGGAACACAAGCAGGGGGAGAGGGAGAGGGAGAAGCAGGGAGCCCGATGCGGAGCTCGATCCCATGACCTGAACCGAAGGCAGACGCTTAACGACTGAGCCACCCAGGCGCCCCTAAATATTCTCTTTTTAAAAAAAGATTTTATTTATTCGAGACAGAGAGAGAGAGAACATGAGCAGGGGGTGGGGGGGAGGCAAAGGGTGAGGGAGGAGCAGACTCCCCGCTGAGCCTGACGTGGGGCTCAATCCCAGGGCCTAGAGATCATGACCTGAGCCGAAGGCAGATGCTTAACCATGAGCTAGTCAGGCGTCCCAAGCTGTTTAAATATTCTGAAGGTAGCATGCATTCACACGATACAGATACAACCAATAAAATGATACCAAAATATATGGTGAAAACAGGCATAGTCTTACTGCTCCCAATTTCCAATTCCACACCCTCACTCATGGGGACCAACGTTAACTCTATGGGAGGCATCCCTTCCCACCTCTGTCCTTTCTCATAAGCACAGCTGTGTAATAAAACCACTTCTGTTTTTTTTCCCCTCACTGACATGGCGTTGAACTACACACATTACACTGCAGCTTCCTTCCGTCACTTAGAATTTCACGGATATTCTCTAGACAGGAGACCTAACAATCTTCAATATGTGCACAACAAACGTTTCATAAAGTAACTACATCACAATTTACTCAATATTCCCTACTGACGGTCAATGAGGTTGATTTCAGTATTTTGCATCTACAGTAATGCTGTGATAAATATTCTGGTATGTACATCTTCAACATTCTCCCTACTTTAGAAATACTGAATGTTCCTTCAGAGCAGAAAGTCCCTGTACTCTGGTGTCTCTCTAGTGGAAACTCAGCCTCTATTCTGGTTTTCTCCTAACCAGTGATCATCAGCTCGGCAGGTGTTTATCAACAGCCTTAGCCCCATCGGCCTCAGGTGGGATCTAGAATATATGCTGCTGACAAACACCATTTGGTGACCCTGGAATGAGTTTTGGCTGAAGCTGCCCGTTATTCCTACTGCCTTACGACTGTCTCTCTGCTTCCCTATCTAGCACTTCTGTTTCATGCTGGGGCTAGAATGTCATTCTGTATCTGCAACGTGTGTGGCTAAGCTCTGCCCAAGCACTTAACTCCCACAAGGCTCCTGATTTGGGCAGGAGGCTTGTGGAGAGAAAGTGCTCCAGCAGCCCAGGAAAGCTGCAGCTCGGCTTGGAGCAGACTGATGTCCTTGCGCTCCAGGGCCCCATCTCCTTGAATTGAGAAGGCACAGTACTACAGTGGGAAAAGCAAGCTGGAAACCAACATAGAAGGCTTCCTGACTTCCCACCCCTTACAAATGTTGAGGATTAAATAACACAGTATTTGCAAACTAACGCTCAGCCCTATCTATACGCATGTGCCATTATACTTCTACTATTATGATCCACCTAAAAAGCAGACATCCAGGCATCAATGTCCACCTGCACCAAGCCCACATTCAGCAAGTCTCCCCAGGACATTCTGCATTTCAGTCTATCTCCTCCCAGATTTGTCCAGGATCCCTGCCTGGACATGAACTGCTAAGGCCCCCACACGTGCCCTGTCAACCCAGGCCATGTGGAGCAGGAATGCTCCCACTCGAATCCTTGTGTGGGGTCATCTCACTGCCTAAGTGGATTTCTATTAGTCTTCCAATCCTATAATGAAAGCAAAACATAACAAAAATAGCAGACATTGTTCAGACAACATTTCTGTGGGAAACCGTCATCCTTGAGAAAACTCTGGATTAAGACACAACACACCATGGGGAAAAAAAAAATGATGTTCACGAAGCATAAAATCATAGCTGAATGGTTTTAGCTGCTTTTTTTCTTTATCCTTCCTACTTTGCTTTTCAATTAAACATTTAACAACACACCTCTTGAGAACAAGTTCTATTAAAAAGTTCCTATTATCTGGGTGTCTTCCAGGGTAATAAAAATATTTTTTAAAAATTTTCTGAGTACGTTGGACATGCCACGCGACATTAGTTTCAGGTATACAACATTGTGACTCAGCTTCTTTATACGTTATGCTGCACTCACCACAACTGTAGCTGCCATCTGTCACCACACAGCACTATTACATTATCACTGACTATAGTCCCTCTTCTGTGCATTTTATTCCTGTGACTTATTCATTCCATAACTGGAAGCCTGTATCTCCCACTCCCCTTCACCCACTTTGCTGATCCCCCACCTCCCTTCCCTCTGGCAACCATCACTTTTGTCTCTGTATTTATAGGTCTGATTCTCCTTCTTGTTTATTCATTTTTATTAGGTTCCACATATGAATGAAATCATACGGTATTTGATTTTTCCCAGTCTAACTTATCTCACTTAGCATAATATCCTCTAGGTCCAAGCATGTTGGCACAGATGGCAAGATCTCATCCTTTTTTATGGCTCCTTAATATTCCACTGTGTGTATGTATCTCTCTATGTGCACCCACACATGTGTGTTTGTGTAGGTATCACATCTTCCTTACCCATTCACGTATCCATGGACACTTAGGCTGCTTCCATACCTTGACTATTGTAAATAATGCTGCTCATAAACATAGGGGTGGCATGTATCTTTTTAAATTAGTGTTTTCATTTTCTTTGGATAAATACGAAGAAAAGCCATCAACAAAATAAAATGGCAACCAACTGAATGGGAGAAGATATTTGCAAAGATATCTCCAATAAGAGGTTAATATCCAAAATATATAAAGAATTTATTATACAACTCAACACGAAAACACCCAAATAATCCAATTAAAAAATGGGCAGAAGACCTGAATAGACATTTACTCAAAAAAGACATACAGATGGCCAACAGAAACATAAAGATGCTCACTATGACTAATTATCAGGGAAATGCAGATCAAAACCACCATGATGTATTACATTCTACCTGTCAGGATGTCTACAGTCAAAAAGATAAGAAATAACAAGTGTTGGAGAAGACATGGAGGAAGAGGAACCCTCATACATGGTTGATGGGAATGGTAAATTGGTGGCTCACTGTGGGAAAACAGTAGGCAGTTCCTCAGAAAATTAAAAATAGTAATACCATATGATCCATATTTAAAATTTATTTGGTCCCTTAAAAATGCTTTGAAAATCAAGGGGCCTCTGGGTGGCTCAGTCGGTTGAGCATCTGACTCTTGGTTTCAGCTCAGGTCATGATCTCAGGGTCCTGGGACTGAGCCCTGCATTGGTCTCTCCACTTGGCAGGGATCCTGCTTGGGATTCTCTCTCTCCCCCCTTCTTCTGCCCCCCTGAGCCTCCCTCCACTCACGCTCTTGCTCTCTCTCTCTCTCTCAAATAAATAAATCTTTAAAAAAAAATGCTTTGAAAATCTTTTTTAAACTGTCTTATCAACAAATTCTGTGCTATTTACCAAATGTCATCTAAGATGAAACAATGTTATGTCAAAAAACCACATCAAAAACAATACACACTTAAAAAAAAAAAACCACTTGAACAATTGTTTCAAAGACTACATCTAAGCAATTCCCAGAAGTAAGGGACTTTTCTCAAATTGGAAAGTAGCACTTGAAAAGTCATTACTTACACTTTTTATAAGTTTTATTAATGCATAATTGACATATAATAAACTGCCCACATTGAAAGTCAAAAAATGGTTAAGTCTGGACATATGTATACAGACATGAAGCCGTCACCACAATTAAAATAATTAATCATAAATTACTCCCACAGATCCTTTATAGTCCCTCTCAACCCCCAACTCCAAGTGACCGCTGATCTCCTGTTGGCTCCATAGATAGCTTTGCTTTCCAGAGTCTCACATAAGCAGAACAGTGTAGTGTGCAGCCCTGGCTTGTGTCTGGCCTCTTTCACTCAGCATAACTGTTTTGGGATTTATCCACATTGTTGTCTGTATAAATAACTCACTCTTTTTGTTGAAGAAAAATTATTACCACAATGTGTTTATGCACTCACTTACTGATTTGAGGCTATTACAAATGAAGATCTGAATATCTGCGTGTAAGTTTTTGCATGGACATAGGCTTTCATTTGCCTTTCGTAAACAGCCAGGAAGGGAAGGGCTGGCTCATATGGTAGGTGTATGTTTAACTTTTAAGCAACTGCCAAACCGTATCCAAAGTGGTTTTACCTTTTCACATTCCCTTAGGCAGTGTGGGGGAGGTCTAGTTCCTCCAAATCCTCCAAAACACCTGGTATGGTCAAGTGTGTTTAATTTTAGCCACTCTAAGAGGTGTGCAGTGATACTGTTTTCTCATTAGCAGGTCTGCAATGATATTATATCCCATTAATTGAAGTCTAATTTGCACGCCATTAAATTCACCCATGATAAGTATACAATTCAGTGATTTCAGCAAATTTGTACAGGTGTGAAACCATCACAACAACCCAGTTTAGAATGCTTCTATCATCCCATCAAGTTCCCTTATACCCATTTACATTCAATCCCAGCTCCCACCCATAGTCCAGCCACATCAGGCATGCCATGGGCTCTGTTGTTACAGATTTGCCTTTTCTGGGCATTTCACATACATGGAATCACAGGATATATTGTTGATTGCATCTGGCTTCTTTTACTTATTAGTAACAGTGTTACTGAGGTTCATCCACATTAGAAAATGTTACCACTACTTCACTCCTTTGCACTGTCAAACATGTTCTAAACATTTACCAGCTGATAGACATTTTGTTTCCAGTTTAGAGTTATTCTAAATAATGCTCCTATGAATTCTTGCATGCATGTCTTTTGTGTGGACATATTTTCCTTTCCTAAGAGTGGATTTGAGCATATGGTAAGTTTAACCTTTTAAGGAACTGGAAAACTGTTTTCCAAAATACCTACCATTTTATTTTCCCAAAAGCAAATCAGAAAGATTCCAGTTTACCCACATTCTCACCAATACTTGATACTGTATTTGTTTTATTATACTTATTTAAATGTGAGTGTAGAATAATATCTCATTGCATTTCCCTAATAATTAACAATGTTGAGCAGGCTTTATTGGTCACTTGTATATCTTCCTCAGGAGAATCATATTTGAATCTGTTGCCTAATTTAAATTGGGGTATTTTTTTATAAAGTTTAAGAATTCTTTATATATTCTAGCTACAAGTCTTTAATGAAGTCCAATTTACCTTTGTTTTTAAATTTTATGAATCACGCTTTAGGTGTTGTATGAAATAACTCTTTGCTCCACCCAAGGTCATGAATATTTTTTTTCCAATTTTTTTTCTAAAAATGTCAGAATTTTAGCTTTTACATTAGGTATAGGATGCATATTAAATTTAGTTTATGATGTGAGAAAAGGGTATACTGTTTTTGTTTTGTTTTGGTATGTGGATATCCAATTGTTCCATAACAACTATCCTTTCTCAAAATGAACTGTTGTCACACCTTTGTTAAAAAATCAATTGACCACGTACAGACTTACTTCTGGACTTGGAAATCTGCTGCACTGATCTACATACCTATCTTTGTGGCACTAATGTAGGGTCTGAAATATTTCATTTTTATAGTAAGTTTGGATTTCAAGTAATTCGAATCCTTAATACTGAACTTCATTTTCAGTATTATGGCTTTTCCAAGTCCTTTGCATTTTACAATCAGGTGCTCGATTTCTGCAAAAGGATCTCAGGAATCCTGACAGGGACTGCACTGAATTTATAGATCAGTTTGGGGACAGCTATTATTCTGACAGTACGGAATCTTCCAATCTATGAACAAGGAATCTGTCTCCATTTATTTAGATGTTCTTTAATTTCTCTCAGCATGCTTCATAGATTTCAGTGTACAAATTTTGCATTTCTTCTGGTAGATTTATTCCTCAGCTTATTTTTTGCTCCTATATGAATGGAATGATTTCCTTAATTTCTTTCAAACTCTTCCTTTCTAGTATATACAAATGGAATTTATTTTATATATTTATTCCCACTTGGTCATACTGTATCATCTTTTTCATATGCTACTGGATATGGTTTCCTAATTTTATTTAAAGATTATTCATCTGCTACTGAGGGACGTTGATCTGCAGTTTTCTTATGATGTCTTAGTGTGGCCTCCACAGGGTAAACACAGGACTCAGAACGAGCTGGCAGGTTCTCTCCTCCTCTATTTTCTGAGAGAGTGTGTAAAGGATTGGTATTATTCCATTGTAAAGATTTGATACAATTTCCCATTATAGTTATCAGGGAACAAGTTTTTTGTTGTGTGAAGATGTTTAATTATTATAGGCCTGTTCAAATTTTCTATTCATTGTTGAGTCAGTTTTGGTGATTTGCACCTTTCCAGGAATCTGTCTCATTCAAGTCTAAATTTTGGCATATGGCTGTTCGTCCTCCATCCACTGTTGATGGGTCTGTCCATCAGAAGGGGAGCACATCTAAAATTTAGATCATTTTCAGGTCTGTTTGAGTTTTATCTTGCACCCAGGCATTTTCCAAGAGTTGGCCAGAAGAAGCTTTGAAGATTTCTCCATCACAGGAAGAGGTTTGCCTCAATCTCGACTGAAATCTCGGGCTGGTGCAACTAGGTCACTGGCCAGCCCTTCCTCACTCACCAGCCCCCAAACTGCCACTGGGTGGGGGAAGAGGAGGTTGTCCAACACACCAAGTTGAGTAAACCCCTTTAAATACAGCAGAGAAGTTGTCAGCACCTCTGCACCAGCCAACAAGGGGACCGGGGGTCATGGAAGCAACTACCAGACATAACAAGACAAATGCCCACAAGTTCTTATCTGAAGGTTACGGTTTTCAAATCATAAATGCCTCTCGCATTGTTGTATGCCTTTGATTGATATCTAGAGACTAAAATAACTATTTTTGCCCATTACTGCCCATTTTATAACCATCTTTGGGAAAAAGGATTGGCTGCTTTCTTGACTTAGCCATAGCTAGAAGTCCAACTTTGCATTCAAACTCATCGTTTTTTTTACTTAGCAGCAATTATCAGTATGTGGTTCCAAGACTTCTGGGCCCCCCAGAGACTATTTCGGAGGGCTCACAGGTAAAAACTATTTTCATATACTAAAATGCTTTTTGCCTATTTCCATTTTTATCACAAGTGTACATTGTATTTACAGAAGCTACATGATACTCTCATAATTCATGGACTGCATCCTTTCTTTTCTAATATTTTCTAAGATGTTTTAAGGCCATAGGTTTAGGATATAAATACATGAGTTTTCAGAGGTTAACTCATGTTCTCGATTGTTCCACAATGCTTTTATCTGGTATCTTTCGTTATACCTGCTATAGTCTCTGCAACTTTCATTAATATCCAACAACAGTTATTTTGAAATCCCAAGTTTTCTTTGCAGCTACATAGAAACATAAAAAGTACCAAGACGTAGACACTTCCCGTCATAAAATAAACAAGTCATGGGGATGAAAAGTACAGCACAGGGAATATGGTCAAAATTAATGTAATAACTTTGTATGGTAACTACACTTTTCATGGTGAACATCGCATGCTGTATAGACTCACCAAATCACTGTTGTACACCTAAAACTAATACAACATTGTATGTCAGTATACTTCAATTAGAAAGTATACGTTATCTAAAGCTACTATTATTTAGAATTTAATGCTTTAATTATTTTATCCTAAAATAAAATATATTTAGGGATGCCTGGCTGGCTCAGTCAGTTAAGCATCTGCCTCGGCTCAGGTCAAGATCCCAGGGTCCTGGGTTCGAGTTCTGCACTGGGCTCCTTGCTCAGCAGGGAACCTGCTTCTCCCTCTGCCTGCTGCTCCCCCTGCTTGTGTTCTCTCTCTCTCTCTCTGACAAATAAATACAATCTTAAAAAATTTAAAATAAAATATATTTATAGTGTATTTTCTTGTATTTAGTGATAGATCATGGGCTTTAAAAAGGGAATCTCAGTAAACTCATTTTCTCAACCTTCAGCTGCACTAGTTCTGTTTACTGATACATACAAAGATTAAACTGAACTATCAGAAGACTGACTCATGGAACGGAGGGATCTCCTCCAAAGAAACAGGGAGAAACTGTAAATAAGCAACAAAAATATGATAAAATATCACTCTCTTGGCTTTAATAATTCACCTTATCCTGTCTCATACAACAGAACATTTTCAAATGGTATTGTGCTACCAGTTAAGGTCCAAGTTTATTTTGAGACCAATCATTCAATGTATCAAGAAAAAGGAACTGAATTTTTTAAACATAGACATCATGCACTGTTTACAAGCCCTAAAAATTGTTTGTTACAGCTTTTCAAACTAGAAATCTCAAAACCACTGGCTTCAGGGTAAGCTTATTATTTTGTACTGACTAGAGAAGCACACACAAGAGCTAAGAAAGTGGTAAGTGCTGTACAGTTGTCACTGCTGAATGCCTGCTGCATGAAAGTCAGTGAAGAATTCTCAGTGCTGTCACTTTTCCACAGACACGGTAACTCACTGAAGACTTAGCTACAGATATAAAGACTGGATTAATGACGGCCACTTTGTAATTTTGCCTTATAATGAATGAATCAATAGATGCGCCTGTGGTCATCGGCTCCACTACATTTGTCTGAAGTCAGCTCAGAACAAACATCAAAGAGCTTTGGTTTTGTTATTGGACAACAAATACAGAAGGTGATGAAATATTCAAAGTGCTGAATAACTTTTTCAAGTATCCCAGTTTATCCTGGAACAGATGTGCTGACATCTGTTTTGGTAAAACTGCTGGAGGCACAAATCAAGGTAATGATGTCAGGTTGTGCCATCAGTCACTATATTTTTCTATGTTACACATTAGCAAAAAATATAAATATATTATATAAATATTAGGCAACAAGCACACACAGTAATGAAATATTCTAAGGTTGGATAACTTTTTTGATCTCTCACATACTTGTAGAGAAAGCAATGCCAGCTTCATTTGAGGATGTCCTTGATGTAGGAGACCATTACTGCTGAACTTGCCCACTTATTGTCTTGTAAAATTTTGACTTTTCAACATATTATGTGAAGATTCACTAAGTTATTACAGTAATTTGTGTGGACCTACAGCTACATCTTTGATAAACACTTCACAGTTATTTAAAATAAAAAAAAAAAAAAAAACATTTGTTTCACAGATTCACTTTGAATAGACTGGGAAAATGGTGGTACAGTTCATGAAGATCCAAA
The DNA here is from genome assembly GCF_011800145.1 of Mirounga leonina. NCBI lineage: Eukaryota > Metazoa > Chordata > Mammalia > Carnivora > Phocidae > Mirounga > Mirounga leonina. The sequence goes on from NW_023270816.1 coordinate 8,002,966, forward strand.
TATCAGAACTTTACAATGTGGAGAAGAATTCACTTATAGGAGAAGCAAGCACTACTTTTCTCTTCTTAAAACTGATATACATAAGAATGGATTCAGATTAGGTAGCGAAATATTAAAAATCTAGTTTTGTAAACAGTCACTCAAAACAGTAAAAATTATCAGTATGGATAAAATTCAGAATATACAACACGACCAACGTTCCTTTTTGTGTGTGTGAAAGGATGTTTAATGAATGAGGAGTTTTGGTTCAATATCTAATAAGACAAGGAAATACAATCTAATGGGAGAAAATATATTATAAAATTGCATACGGGGAAAAAGAGAATTCTGGGAAGATGGCAGAGTAGAAAGCACCAGGAGTTGGTCTTCCCATCTAGACAACAATTGCACTGGCAGAAACTGTGTAATACAATTATTTTGGAATGCAAGTCTATCGAAACTTTCAGGGAAAACTAGGATGGTAAATTACAGTTAAGTTTGGTCAATTTCAGCTCTTAGCACAGTAGCAGCCTGCACACAGCCTATGGGAGTCAGAGTGGGAAAAAGGGCCCTGTCCTCCAAATATCAAGCATCTCTGCTCTGACTGTTGATTGGTACTTCTGATGGCAGAGGTGCAAACAAAGAGGTAAGCAATCATTATTACTGTACTTCCCCAATTATTGCAAAGTCCTCCTTTCTAGCTAAAGAGACTTTTGGGGGATTTACGGGGCTGGTCTTCTTTTACCCACCCTTCATTTCCTCATTTTCCTCTCTGGAAGGGAGGAATTAAAGCCACTAAGGACATTAAAAAGCAACTGCATGGACCATGCAGACCTAAGGAAAGACACAGACTCAGAAAAGATCTGAAAACACTTGAAGCTTATATCTTAGGCTGATCCTCAGCATAGAAATAGCCCACAATAATTGTAAAACAAAAACCAGAAAAAAAAAAAAAATCACAAACCCTGTAGAAGGGGTGAACCTGATTTCCAGAATTATCTGTTACATTCAAATATCTAATTCTAACTAAGAATAACAACGAAATCACAAGGCACACAAAGAAATAGTATAGCTCATTCAAAGGAAAAAATAAATCAACACAAACAGTCCCAGAAAAGAATTAATGGCAGGTCTATAAACAAAGACTTTTCTTTTTAAAAAGATTTTATTTATTTATTTGAGAGAACAAGACTTACTTATATATATTATATATAATATATACTTGTTTATATATTATATATGTATTATTTTTTAAAGATTTTACTTATTTATTTGAGAGAGAGCGAGAGAGATCACAGAGGGAGAGGAAGAGGGAGAAGCAGACTCACCACTGAGCAGGAAGCCCAACATGGGGCTTGATCCCAGGACCTTGAGATCATGACCTGAACTGAGGGCAGACTGAGTCACCAAGGTGCCCCTATAAACAAAGACTTTTGAAAGACTGTTTTAAACATGCTCAAAGTGAACAGAATCTAAGGGACCTATGGGACACTACCAAGTGGATCGATATATACATTGTGGGAGTTCCAGAAAAAGAAAAAGTATTTGAAGAAATAATGTCTGAAAACTTCCCAAATTTGATGAAAGACATGAATGTAAATATCCAAGAAACTTAACAAATTCCAGGTAAGATGTACTCAGAGGCTCACACAACATGTATTATAATCAAACTTTCAAAAGACAAAGAGAGAATCTTAAAAAGCAGCAAGAGACGTGATTCATCACATACAAGATTATGAGCAGATTTCTCATCAGAAAAATTGGAGGCTAGAAGGAGGTGGACCACCATATTCAAAGTACTGAAAGAAAAAAAAAATACTGTCAACAAAGAATCTGAAACCCAGTAAAACTATCCTTCACAAGTGAAAGAAAAATTAAGGACATTCTCAGATAATCAAAAGCTGAGGGAATGAATTCATTACCATCAACCCTGCCCTGCAAGAAATGCTAAAGGGAGTCCTGCAAGTTGAAATGAAAGGACACCAGATAGCAACCCAAAGCCATATGAAGAAATAAAGATCTCAATAAAAGCAAACAGACAGTCATTTATTTAAAAACTAGTATTATTTTAACAACGGTTTATAATTCTAGTTTTTGATTTTTACATCATTTAAGAGAGTTATGTATTTTCTAAAATATCATTAGTTTACAAGCTAGTATTACTGTAACTTTGGTTTGTAACCCCACATATTGTTCCCTACATAATTTAAGGAACTAACGCATTTAAAATAAGTATTAGTTTGTGTTTTGGAGCACAATGTATAAAGATGTAATTTTGTGACAGAAATAACTGAAAAGGGTTGGGACAGAACTTAAAGGAGCAGAGTTTTGTATGTTATTGAAGTTAAACCAACAGACCAACAAAGAAATCACAACGAAAATTAGAAAATACATAGAGATGAATAAAAACAAAAACATAACATGCCAAAACTTATGGGACACAGAGAAAGTACTGCTAGGGAAGAAATTTATAATTATAAATGCTTGCATTAAAAAAAAAAACAACAACAATAAGAAGAAAGTTCTCAAAACAACTACTTTACAACGAAAGCAACTAGAAAAAGAACTAAGCCCAACTCAGCAGAAGGAAAAATATAATAAAGATTATAGCAGAGACAAATGAAAAAGAACAGAAAAATAATACAGAAAATCAGTGAAACCAAAAGCTGTTTCTTTTAAAGGATCAACAAAATGGACAAGCCCTAGATAGATGGACTAAGGAAAAAAGAAAGATTTCAATTGCTAAAATCAGGAATTAAGGTGGGGACATAACTACCAATTCTACAGAAATAAAAAGGATTATAAGAGAGTATTATAAACAATTATAAACCAAGAAATTGTATAACCTAGATGAAATGGACAAGTTCCTAGAAACAAAAATCTATCAAGACTACATCATGAAGGGCGCCTGGGTGGCTCAGTTGGTTAAGCGACTGCCTTCGGCTCGGGTCATGATCCTGGAGTCCCAGGATCGAGTCCCGCATCGGGCTCCCTGCTCGGCGGGGAGCCTGCTTCTGCCTCTGACCCTCCCCCCTCTCATACTCCCTCTCTCTATCTCATTCTCTCTCTCAAATAAATAAATAAAATCTTTAAAAAAAAAAAAAAAAGACTACATCATGAAGATAAAGAAAATGTGAGGAGACTGATGACTAGGAGATTGAATAATCAAAAATCTCCCAACCAAGAAAAGCCTTGAACATGACAGCTATGACAGCTTCATTGGTTAATTCTATCAAACATTTAAAGAAGAGCTAACACCAATCCTTTCTAAACTTCTCAAAAAAAAAAAATAAAAATAAATAAAGGAAGAAGAGGAGGGAACACTTCCTAACTCATTGCTTGAGGCCAGCATTACCCAGGTACCAAAAGCAGATAAAGATGCAACAAGGAAATTGCAGACAGTATCTCCTATGAACACTGATGCAAAATTCCTCAATAAAATGCTAGCAAACCAAATTCTGCAGCATGAAGGATTATATACAATGATCAAGTAAGATTTATTCCCGGAATGCAAGAATGGTTCAACATACAAAAATTGGTCAATGCAATATGCCACATTAACAAAAAGAAGGAAAACAAACCATATGATCATCTAAGTTGAATCAGAAAATGCATCTGACAAAATTTAACACCTTTTCATGATAAAAAACACTCAACAAACTAGGGACAGAAAGAAACTATCTTCAACAAAATAAAAGCCCATCTATGAAAAATCCATAGCAAACATCATGTTCCATGGTGAACAGAGGAAAGATTTCCTCTAAGATCAGAAACAAGACAAGGATGCCCACTTTCAACACATGTATTCAACATAATACAGGTACTGGAAGTTTTAGTCAGAGTAATTAGAAAATACAAAATAAATACATAAAAGGCATCAGATTAGAAAGCAGGAAAAAAACTCTCCCCCCAAATCCTAAAAACCCCACACAAAAAACTGTTAGATTTAATAAATGAATTCAGCAATGTAGCAGGATACAAAGTAAACAGACACAAATCAGTTGCATTTCTATAAACTAACATTGAACAATCCCAAAACAAAACAAAGAAAATTGTAAATTCCATTTACAATACCATAAAAGAATAAAATACTTAGGAATCAACTTAACAAAGGAGTTTTACATAAAATTGTAAATTCCATTTACAATACCATCAAAGGAATAAAATACTTAGGAATCAACAAAGGAGTTTTACGTAAAAGACTTGCACAATGAAACTACACAACACAGATGAAATAAAGTAGAGAAGAACATAAACAAATGGAAACACACCCCATGTTCATGGATGAGAAGATTTAATAGTGTTACGATATCAATACTACCCAAAGTGATCAACAGATTCAGTGCAATCCACATCAAAATCCCAAATACGATTTTTGGAAAAATAGAAAAACCTTCCCTAAAATTCATATGGAATCTTAAGGGACCCCAAAAGGTCAAAACAATCTTCAAAAAGAACAAAGCTGGATGGAGGATTCACACTTTCTGATTTTAAAACTTACTAGACTTACTAGAAAACTACAGTAATCAAAATCACTGTGGTACTGGCATAAAGACAGACATAGAGATAAATAGAATAAAATAGCCCAGACATAAACTTCCCCCCATGATTTTTGACAAGGCTGTTAAGACCATCATACAATGGTGAAAGGAAAATCTTTTCAACAAATGGTGCTGGGACAACTTGATATTCACTCGCAAAAGAGTGAAGTCGTAGCTTTACATAATACCACATAAAAAAAAAAAATTAGCTCAAAATGGAACAAACACCTAAAAATCAGAGCTAAAACTATAAAACTCTTAAAAGAAAATGAAGTACAAAAGCTTCATGACATTAGATTTGGCAATGATTTCTTGGATATGATGCCAAAGGCACTGATAGTCAAAGAAAAAAACAGGAAAACTGAACTTCATGAAAACTTAAAAAATTTGTGTGTCAAAAGACACTATCAACAGAGTATAAAGGCAACCCACAGAACTGGAGAAAATATCTGTAAATCAGAAATCTGATAAGGGATTAGTATTCCAAATATATAGATAACTCCTAAAACAACACAGCAACAAAAAACAATGGGCAAAGGACTTGAATGAGCATTTCTCCAAAGAAGACAAATAGCCAGTAAGCACGTGAAAAGATACTCGATGTCAGTAACCATTACGGAAATTCAAATCAAAACTACAACATACCACACCTCACAGCCATTAAGATGATTATTATCAAAGAAATAGAAAATAACAAGTTTCAGCGAGGACGTGGAGAAACTGGCACGTTGTGCACTGTTGTGGGAAATGTAAAACGGTGCTGCTGCTATGAAAACCGGTATGGTGGCTCCTCAGTTAAAAACAGAATTACTCTGTGATCCAGCAATTCCACTTCTGGGTATATTCCCAAAAGAACAGAAAGCAGGGCCTTGAAGAAATATCTGTATATCCATATCCATAGGGGCCTTATTCCCAAGAGCTAAAACATGGAAGCAATCCAAGTGTTCATCGATGGAAGAATGGATAAGCAAAATGTGCTATATACATACAATTGGATTTTACTCGGTCTTAAAAAAGAAGGAATGGATGAACCTTGAGGACATTATGCTAAGCTAAAGAAGTCAGCCACAAAAATTCAAATACTGTATGATTCCACTTATATGAGGTATTTAGTCAAAATGATAGAGATGGAAAATAGAATGGTGGGGGTCAGGCGCAAGGGGGAAGAGCAAAGCAGAATTAGTGTTTCATGGGTATAGATTTTTAGCTTAAAAAAATGAAAAGAATCCTGGAGCTGGATGGTAGGGATGGTAGCATGACAATATGAGTGAGTTCACTTAATACTAAAGAACTGTAGCCTTAAAAATGATTAGGATGGGGCGCCTGGGTGGCTCAGTTGGTTAGGTGACTGCCTTCGGCTCAGGTCATGATCCTGGAGTCCTGGGACCGAGTCCCGCATCGGGCTCCCTGCTCAGCGGGGAGTCTGCTTCTCCCTCTTACCCTCCTCCCTTTCGTGCTCTCTCTCATTCTCTCTCTCACAAAAAAAAAAAAAAAAAAAAAAATTTAAAAATGGTTTGGATGATGAATTTTATGTTATATGCATTTCATCACTATTTTAAAAATTAGGGAAAAAAGATTTCATGAGAGACAGGTTATTTATATGAACAAATCTTTTAAGAAGCATATTAACTATTTCATAGACTAGAATATTTTCATAAAAAAGATAGTAAGTTCCAGTCATATGATGGACACTAACTGTATAGTGACGGCATGATTACTTTTTTTCACGTTTTATGAAAACACACATCAAAGCTTATATGCTTTTCCCAAATGTTACTTCTCCCTTTACCTATTCACATGCTTTTTAGATTTGCTTCCAATATGTCAAATCCAAATGTCAGTCAAGATGGAATGTCAATAACATAGATATGGCACATTCACGGCCCTACCTGGCCAGCTCCCCACCTTCTGCTCTGTTCTCAAACTTCCTATGCCTCCTCCCCCCTCTCACCATTTTAAATTGAAAACTTGGAAGGCATCTAGGAAAACTCCCATCTTCCACCAGCACGTGTGACCGCCTGTCACCACCTGTCTCAGTACCTTCTTCAGCTTTCCCTCCTACTGTGATGAGAGCATTGCCTGTCCTTGCTCCCGGGCCTGTGTCCTGTAGCCTGTCCTCTCATCTAGGAAGACATGGCTCCAGGGATTCCCCCCTCTCTCTGGCATCAACACTTTTTCCTCCCTAGTGAAACATTCTCCATCACCATCACCAGACGATCTCCTTATTTTACCCAGGTTAAAAAAAAAAAAAAAAAAAGCATCACCCTCCAGATACCACTCCCTTTCTCCTCTCCTTTACAATGAACCTGAAGACTTGCACACATGCTTCCTCTCCAAGCCCTCTCCTCCATTCTCTCCTAAGCCCATCCCAATCAACTCCACCACTTCACCAAAACCAGGCTTCACAAAATCAGCAATACATCCACAGTGCTGAAGTCAATGCTCAGTTCTGCGTCCTCATCTCCTCCACTGGCAAGCAGCCCGACACAACTGTTCACTCTGGGCTACAGGTTTTTTCCCGCGGCTCCCAGGACACCATGTTCTCTTGGTTATCTTCTTAGCTCACGGGACACTCCCCTTCTGTTTCCACTGCTAGCTCCTTGTCCCCCAAATCCTACAAGGCCCAGTCCTTGGACTCTATCTACACTTATTCCCTTGGTGATCTCACCCAGTCCCATTGCTCTAAATACCATTTATATGCTCATGATTCTCAAATTTATATCTTCAGTTCTAACCACACTCTGAACTTTAGACTCAAATATCCAACTGCCTACCTGACTCTACATGTCTAAGAAACAGTTCACACTTACTATGTTCAGAAATGAACTCCTGATACCCAACCCCAGATATGCTCTTCTCATATTTCTCCTGTCTTTGAATTTCTATTTCTTTTTTTTTTTTTAAGATTTTATTCATTCATTTGAGAGAGAGAGAGAGAGCGAGCATGGGCAGGGGGAGGGGCAGAGGGAGAGGGACAAGAAGACTCCCTGCTGAGCAGGGAGCCCAACACGGGGCTTGACCCCAGGACTCAGAGATCACAACCTGAGCCGAAGCCAGCAGCCCAACCAACTGAGCCACCCAGGTGCACCCCAAATATCTATTTCTAAAATTAAGATTAAAGAGATACTTTCAAATTAAAAACTGGTATTAAATAGGTTCAATATACCTGTTGCTATGAAGTAATTACATGTCTATTAAGTCATGAATTACTTATGGGTGTAAATTCAAATATGGAGAAATGGGAATCTTCATCATCAGTTTAAGCCACCCTTATAAATGCAAATACTGTCCTGCTTTCATTTTTTAAATTATCTTGCAGAAGAAACCATGTGGCTCTCAGGCAAAGCTAACTTAACCTATATTAAAAAATGGATATATCCCAGGACTCAAATATTTTTTTTTACTTTAATTCAATTTTATTTTATTTTATTTTATTTTAAGTAGGCTCCACACACAATGTGGGCTTGAACTCACAACCCTGAGTTCAAGAGTTGTATGCTCTGCCAACTGAGCCAGCTAGGCACCCACCAGGACTCAAATCTTACTTGATAATTAAGCATAATACAATCTCAACTGGATCAGACAAAACGGGAGGATAATATAAAATTTCAGCATTGGCTTTATAGGTTAGTAGGTTGAAATGAAAAAGGCATTTGCTTTCCCTACACAACTTAATTTCATTAGCAAATACACATTTCCAAATTTGGTTGCATTAGAACATCTACCAAAATTACAATGTGAAGCATCTGACTACATAGTTTTATTTCCTAAGAAAATAAGGAAAAAATAAACATGTTTTAAATGACAGTAAATTACAAAAGGTGACATACTTCAACTTTTCATCTAACTCTGCTGGGCTGACAGTCAGACCAGACACCCTGACCATATATCCAATGGCTTCATTTAGTTACAACCAGTTTGACCAGCATGTAGTAAATGAATGAACAAGTAAGAAATATACTAACCAAAAAAAGAAAAAAAAACAAAAAAAAAGAAATACACTAACCACATGAGTGCATAAATTGAGAGTCAACCTATCAATTAAGCTACACACTCGGAAGATGGTGTGACCAGTTCTAATGAAAGTCCACTGGGCTGTGGCGCATCAGGAAATAAGAGCCGAGCCTCTTTGTGTCTGAAAACTGAGTCTACCTAAGGTGCTATTACTAAGAAATGAGACTATAATCACAGTGTGATTACAATAATATTGAAATTAAGTGTAATTCTTGTAACTCTATAAATTTTTCAGAAATAATTTTTAGAGTTAACAAATAATATCCCTATTAATTTTTTTTTTTTAAATATACTTCCAGGGGCACCTGGGTGACTCAGTCGGTTAAGCATCTGCCTTCGGCTCAGGTCATGATCCCAGGGTCCTGGGATCCAGCCCCACATTGGGCTCCCTGCACAGCAGGGAGCCTGCTTCTCCCTCTCCCTCTGCCTGCCACTCCCCCTGCTTGTGCTCTTTCTCTCTGTCAAATAAATAAATAAAATCTTAAAAAATAATAAAGTAAAAAGTTTTAAAAAATAAAATATACTTCCAATAATACCACAGACATACAAGTGCAGTCAAATTAACAATTTCCAACTAAGTTACTATCTCAAAAAGCATTAAAGCATAGTAAGAATAAAAGGTGAATATGTAATCATTCTAACATTACAAAAATCCTGAGAAGAACAGAACTAAGCAAATTGCCTGAATACTGTAATTTTAATTATATTTTCTGACTGCAATTACCTATAACCATACTGCTTTCCTAGTCTAACCCTGATATTCAAAAGTATAATATAAAACTCCTAAATAGATTCACATTAATGATTGCTTAATTTTGAGTTACATTCTCAAAAATCTACACACATCAAGAAGTTCTTTTTCTACTTTTATTGACCTAGATCAAAGAACCTTCTACTACCATCATACATAAAACCTTACCTGATAGCAGTGTTTCTGATGACAATGTAAAATCACTTAGCAGCCTAACATCACTTCACATTCTAAGAATGCAGTGACAAATCATAAGCAACTTTTACATTTCCAAAGTAATTTTTCATCTTTCAAGAGTGAGGTTAATATGAGAGCTTCTGGGGCTTTAAAATAGGTCACATGCTTCTTTGCTATCATTTATCAAAGTAAAATCATTAAGGAAAAACTCTAAAAATTGAAAAAATATTTAAAATAATCATAAATATCACATTCACTTTGAATTACAAAATTATTCCCTTTGCCATGTTCAACAGCAACAAGGCCATAGGATAATAAAATAACAGCTACCTTTAGATGGCTGTTTATATCCAACTTCATTCACTCATTCAATCTGTTATTCATTAAATGAGTATTTAATATACCCCCATTCTATCAAACATGGCATAAGATAAAAGAAGCATGGTCAATGCATGGAGAGCTCTGCCACCAAATGATTCCTCCTTATAATTGAAAACTAGTAAAGAAAATAGATCTCTATGAGATTTAAGCTAGTATGAAATGGATGACATTCTTCACCTATTTAAACACATCTCATGATAGGTCTTAAATGGACTCAAAAGACTCACAGATCTCTCCTATCAAAGAGATGAGATTCAAATCTCATCAAAGAGACAAAAACATAAGATTAGCCAACACATGAAAACACTCCAATAAAAGCAATAATGACCCAGCATTTCCCATGAAATCTCTCATTCTAATGAATTATTTATTTTTTAGCATTAAAATTACCCACAATTCCCCCAAACTGGAAATAATTAAATGTGCTTTAGCAGATGAATGGATAAGCAAACTGTGGTACATCTACACAATAGAACATTACTCAGCAATAACAAGCAACAAGTGATCTGTGCAATGATGTGGATGAGTCTCAAGGCAGGGATGCTGAGTGACAGAGATACTGTATGACTTCATTCCATGACATTTTGAAAAAGACACAACTACAGTGATGGTGAAGAGAGCAGTTGTTGCCAGGAGTTGGTGGATGGAGGTATGATTATGAGGGGATAACATGAGGAAGCTCTTCAAGGTGATGGAACTTCTGCATCCTGAGTGTGGCAGTGGTTACACAAATCTACACATTTTATAATTCATAGAACTATACAACAGAAAAATAAAAAGTCAACTTTTCTAAAAAAGCACTGATATATACAGCTATCATTTTGTGAGTAATTAGCATGTATCAGGTGCTGATCTCTACATTTGCTCTGGGAAGTAAGTTTTACCTCATTTAATTTTTTTATTTCTGTTTATTGAGGTATAATTAAAATACAACATTAAGTCCAGATGTACAATATAAAGGTTCAATATTTGCATATATTGCAAAATGATCACCATTAATAAGTCCAGTTAATATCTGTCACCATACGTAGTTAGAATTTCTTTAACCTCATTTTAGAATGAGGAAACAGACTTGATAAAGTTGAAGTACAGAAATTAAATGAGGTCAGACAGCTAAGTATTAAGTGACAGACCCACAACTGAAACTCAGAGTTGTCTGATTCCAAAACCTGTATGAAATACGTTTGCTGAATGCTACGATGTTGCTGGAAAACAGTGTCTTCTAAAAATCACAGCTTTACACATCCACAAATTATGAAAGGAGAGCAAATTAATGAGAGTAAATACAGGACACAAATTAATAGCAGCTGGGTCAAATGAAGAAAAATTTTTTCTTACTGGAAAAAAATTAAAAATTACAGACAGTATTTAGTAAATTTCTGCAATTTATCATGAAGCCATAATTTCACTTGGCTATGTCAAAATTTAGAGAATATAACATTTTTACATCGGCATCAGTGTCATTTAAGAACTAGAATACGCAGCAAGAATTTCTTCATTCGATGGATGAAACTGGATCCTTGCTTCAGTGAAGGCATTCAATATACACAACTTAAGGTATAGTACTGACTACCCATAAGGAAAAATAAGTCGATTCACGGACTGTACGGTGTTGGATAAATGAGTTCTCTAGTACCAGTTACGGCATCTGCTGGAAACTATTACTATCTGCAGCCCTGCCTAAGAAGTAGTTGCAACTACAGAAGTGAGTAAAATGTTTACTCACAATAATTAAAATGACAAAAATTAATTTTTCTGAAATGAAGTCATATTTTAATATGTGCTTACTATATTTAAGGCTCTAGTAAAACTCAAGAGGATATCAAGAAAACTATTTTAAATGAGTAAAATAAAATTCAGACATCATTAAAGCAAGATATAAAATAAATTCAAGTAATTTGAAACTGGAAAGGAGCTATGGAAATTATAATTTCTTTTTTTTTTTTTTTTAAAGGTTTGTTTATTTGACAGAGAGAGCACAAGCAGGGGGAGCAGCAGAGGCAGAAGGAGAGGGAGAAGCAGGCTCCCCACTGAGCAGGGAGCCCGACGCGGGACTCGATTCCAGGACCCTGGGATCATGACCTGAGCCGAAGGCAGACGCTTAACGACTGAGCCACCCCGGTGCCCCTGGAAATTATAATTTCTAACACTAAAGAGAGCATTCTGTTTAAACAGACAAACAAATGTGAGAACACCTACCTCACGAAGGCTAATACCTGAGACACCCCAGGGGAATCTGGGACCTCAGGGCAGAGGGACAGGACCCAGCCCCTGCCCCCCTCTTCCAGCCTGGCGCCACCAGCCTCTGCTTCCTCAACTGAACTGCTATCTCCACCTGCTTCACAGAAATCATGTTTGGTTTCATGTTAAATGTATCCCTGGATATAAGAAGAGTTGAATGGAAAATAGGGAAAGAAGAACTCTGCCCTCAGCTCTCTTATAACCTGCAAAACTGAGGGATTTCTAAAAACTCCTGAGGCGCCCATGTTGCAGCTGTGACTGTTGTTAAAAATATTATTTTCCTTCAAGTTGGGGGCTAGAAAATTCTGTGACACAGCTTTTCTCCCTTTTTCTTTTTAATACTCTCACCACTGGCTGGTTAGGTTAGGGAAAAAATATCGAAGTACTATCATGGAAACCTTTTTCAAAATGCTCATTTACTTCTTTTATTTGGGGCTCTGTAGTAGTATTACATGGTGCTAGAAAAGTCTGTAAGTCTATTTCACAAAATCAAGAGAGTGGACAGGATCTCCGTGGTCCTCACTTTGTCTCGTAACTAAACCACGTGAGCACGGTGCTGTGTTTGCAGTTATAGAAGTCTATTCAGAATGAAAATCTGAGGTTCCCCTGAGCCCAGATCAGTGCTGAATGATAACTTCTGCCAAGTTCTTTCTGAAGAGTAACTGAATTACCTCCTTCTTCAAATATAATTTTTTTTGTTTCTCATAGGAGGTGAACATATTCAGTGTGAAGCATATTCTATCAAAAATCTCAACAGACTAATTATTACTGTGATCTGAATTTTTTATAACTTCCAAGATGTAAGTCACATGATCAACTTAATATGCCCCCTTTACTTTTCAAAAGACCCCCAAGTCTATCTATCATCTAGAATCACAGATGGTCATTTGATAGACCCTGAGAGAACACTTCTTCAGATTAGCGTTTTGCACATGAAATTAGCAGCAGGAGGTGACTCAGCTCACTACTTTATGTACAATGCTGGAACCAAGTGCTAAGGTGCCCACAGATTTTCGAGCTCAAGCACTAAGAGCCCCCTATTCTCGGGACTCAGACCCAGTCACCAGCATCACAGTGGAAGGAGACACATGTATGGTCCTTTATTTATGTTAGTAGTCAGTCAGCCACTGGATTCATTCATTCAGTAGACTTGCACTGAGTGGGCTAGGGATTAAGAAGAATGTCAGCAGGACACACCCTGCCCCCAGGAGCCTGCTGATCACAGTGAGCTGGACAGGAGGCTCAGCAAAGTCATCTTGGGCGGGAGGTCCAGGAGGCAAACAAGCTGACTCCAAAACCTCTCAGCTCTACAACACAGCATTGTGTTTATGTGGTTAATTGTTTATAAAATTTGCAAAAGTCAGGCATTTTCACCACAGATGGGAAACACTACTGTCTTTTTAATCTGACCTGTCACATTTGGGCCATGTTGAGAGGCAGTGGACAGGTGTAGCATTTTCAGGATCCAGCTAAAGGGAAACTGAGTTGGCATATTTAACTTGGCTTTAGTGGGATATATTTATGAGCTTCCTGGCCACTTTCATGATGGTTAAAATATTACTCGTCCTCCCAGGAATACCCCTATCACGCCCTGTGCAACCTATAACTAGGATAGGAACACTGGATATCAGTGACAAACTGGTTAACATGTGCTGTCAATCCAAAGAAAACATTCCAAACAAAAATTTGAAAAGCCCTAAAATACTCTAGCTTACATATGAAAAAAGTCTGAGGCAGATTTCCCCAAATTTGACAACAATCCTAAAAATACTGACATGTCATTATCAACAATGAGTCATAAAGCTAAAAGAAAATTTTCTAAATTGGCAAAAAAATTTTTAGTTCTCTCAATCATAATAGCAGAAGACTGAATTATTTTTCTATCCTCTCTATGTAAAATGAATTTACAAAACTGTCATACAGAGATCCAAGAGTGTGTAGCAAAAAACCCAAAAAAACAAACAAAAAAGGACTATAGGGATGTTTGAGGGAATAAATTATTATCACATTATATTAATTTTCTGGATTTGTGTGATATTTATGATATTTTTCAACTTGTCCAAATTCGTAATTTATATTACTTTCCTCAATCCAAAGAAATATTCAACTTTATGCCAAATTTTCTTTAAGGTCTCTCTCCCGTTTCACAAAACATGAATCTACTCCCTATGTACAGTGTCAATGAAGATATGAAAGCAAGCCAGGGATGCTGTGGGCAGCAGATGGGCACATCTAAGTCAATCTGGGAATATCCCCTAAAGATTCCCAGGAAGATGTGATACTTGAATTAAAAAATTTTTTAAGTTTTTTTAAATTGTGTAAAATATACAGAACATAAAATTACAATTTTATCCATTTTTACATTTATAGTTCAGTGATATTTAATATTTCACATTATTATGCAATCTCCAGAGGTTTTTCATCTTGAAAAACTGAAAGTCTGTATCCATCAAACACTAACTCCCCAGCCCCTGGCACTCACCATTTTACTTCTGTCTTTAAGAATCGGACTATTCTAGGCACCTCAAATAAGTGGAAACATATAGTATTTGTCCTTTTGTAACTAGTTTATTTCGTTTAGCATAATTTCCTCGAGGTTCACCCACGTTGCAGCATGTGTCAGAATTTCCTTCCTTTTTAAGGCTGAATAATATTGCCCTGTACACCACATCTGGTATCCATTCATCCATCAGTGGACACTTGCGTTGCTTACACCATTTGGCCACTGCAAAAAATGTTACTATACACACAGAGGCGTAAATACATCTTTCAGTCCCTGCTTTCAATTCTGGGTATATACCCAAGAAGTGGAACTGATAAATCATATGGTAATGTTATTTTTAATTTTCTAAGGAACCACCACACTGTTTCCATAGCAGCTGCTCCATTTTTGCATTCCTACCAGCAGTGCACAAGGGTTCCAATTGCCCCACAGCCTTGTCAACACTTGCTACTTTCTGGGTTTTGTTCATTTTTTTATGGTTATCCTAATGGGTGTGAAGTGGTTTCTCATTGTGATTTTGATTTGCATTTCCCTAATGATTAGTGATATTGAACATCTTTTCATGTACTAACCTGGCAATCCTTGAAGAAACATCTATTCAAGTCCTTTGTTCATTTTAAAATCTGGGTTTTTTTGTTGTTAAGTAGTTTGAGTTGTTTTTTTTTTTTTTTAGATATTCTTACCAGATGCATGCTTTACAGATATTTTCTCTTTTTTCATGGGTTGCCTTTTTACTCTGTTGACTATCTCCTGAGATGCATCAATTGAACTTGCAGGACAAGTATGGATAACCAAAACAAGGGGAGGGGGGGGAATGGCATCAATATTAGTTGTACTAATCCTGTGTTGGTATTCTGTGTAGATTAAGTGAAGGGTGTGTGTGTGGAGAAACAGCAGTGTAGATGGAAAGGATGCTCATGAAAGCTTAGCCTCGAAGTTGGACGTACTGAACTGTAGCCCAAAGTTCTGCACCAATGCAGGATTTCAGTCATGGGATTAATATGGGAAAATAGTAAGGACAAATGCAGGTATTTACATTTTCAAGCACCCACTTTGACATCAATATAGAAGATAGATTTTAGAAGGTTTTTTTTTTTTAAAGACCCCATTTGCACCTTAGCCAGGCCTGCTCCTTAAACTGGGTTGACTAGTTATCCCTCCCCACCCCTCCTCCTCTGCTAAAGCCCCGTGCCACAACTGGAGCACATCTGCCACTGCACTTCTTCTTTTTTTTTTTTTTTTTAAAGATTTTATTTATTTATTTGAGAGAGAGAGAATGAGAGAGAGAGAACACATGAGAGGGGACAGGGTCAGAGGACGAAGCAGACTCCCTGCCAAGCAGGGAGCGCGATGCGGGACTCGATCCCGGGACCCCAGGATCATGACCCGAGCTGAAGGCAGTCGCTTAACCAACTGAGCCACCAGCGCCCTCTGCCACTACACTTCTTTACTGTTAGTTATCTTTGGGAAAACCCATCTGATAAAAGTAATGCAACAAAGACATTAAAATCCAGGAACAATAAAACCTCTAAGATGTATTGGCAGTTTGAAAAGTGACTGGCTGGATAGGAAAATGTCTTAAATCAATGGTGAGCTCCTTTTCCCTCAAATAGCTAAAACAAAAATACTTTTAAACATATATAAAGTCTTGGGGCGCCTGGGTGGCTCAGTTGGTTGAGCATCTGCCTTCAGCTTAGGTCATGATCTCAGGGGCCTGGGATCAAGCCCCACATCAGGCTCCCCGCTCAGCAGGAAGTCTGCTTCTCTTTCTCTCTCTGCACACCCCCCTCCCCGACTTGTGCACATGTGCTGTCTTTCTCAAATAAATTATTTAAAAATATTTTAAATAAATGAATGAATGAATGAATGAACGAATGAATGTAAATGCTATTCTGCATAAATATACTTGTGGAAATAATTTAGGGGAAAATATTTTACTATAAATCTTAGGGAAGAAGGATTTATGATAAATATAAACTATTAAAGTCACTTTTAAAATATTAAAATACATATATATATATAAAGCCTTCATTTTATTGCAAAATGAAAAAAAAAACTTTGATCACAGAAATACTTGTCATGAGAAAACTGGCTCTACTTTAGAGGCATCAAAATATTAATATCTTGGCATATTTGAAAAGTAGCCAGATGAAGGTATCTCTTTACATTTTTGTCTTGAAATGAGATCATGAAACAAGTGGCAGACTTTGTTGTCTTACCAATAACCATTTCTTCTTCCTCACCAAAAGGTGTCACAAGTTATTAAAATGTTTTTCGTCTGGTAGCCCTGTGCTCAGGGAAGGAGTAATTTTCCCACCCTAGTCAAGGGAATTTTAATTGTTAAGCCAATCATGAGAATTCTGTTTTCCTGGAAAGTGACAGACAGATGGTGCATATTAGGCAGGTGGAGTACATAAAGATGCTCTTCTTCCCACTTTCCACATCTGCAATTGTCTGCATGCGATGGAATGTCAGGAGCATTGTGAGTAAGTATACGTTGTAGGACAACATGTATAGGCCAGTTCTTCAGCCAGTCAAAGCAGCTACTTCCTTGATTCCAAAAGTTTTGTAAGGTCATACCATACAACCAAATGAAGAGTGTGGGCTCCATTCCTATGATGCTTAACCTACACGTTTCAAATAAAGAATCTGGGAGGCAGTAGGGAAACGACATCTTCCTTTCTACGTTCAAGCTGATACTAGGCCAGACCAGGCAAAAAGGGAGTAAAACTGTCACCATACCCTATTTTCCCCCAGATGACCTAACTAATCAAAGATGACATCACTCTTTCCTACTGAACACAGATACAGCCTCAGAGTCCTAACAGCCCTACTTCAGTTTCCTCACCTGTAAAATGGGGATGATAATGATATCCTTCTCCTAACACTGTTGTAAGGATTACCTGAATTAATACAAGCACTTAGAACAGCAGTTCTCAAATAAATATGTATTTGCTATTATATTTTGAAAATTTAAACTTTTTTTTTTTAAGTATTCTTTTTTTTTTTAAAGATTTTATTTATTTATTTGAGAGAGAGAATGAGATAGAGAGCATGAGAGGGGGGAGGGTCAGAGAGAGAGGCAGACTCCCTGCTGAGCAGGGAGCCCGACGTGGGACTCGATCCCGGGACTCCAGGATCACGACCTGAGCCGAAGGCAGTCGCTTAACCAACTGAGCCACCCAGGCGCCCCTGAAAATTTAAACTTTTATACAAATTTATAACTCTTTACTGAGATCTTTGTGGGTTTTTTCTTTAAATTATTTGAGTAGGTTAAATTGTTTTTTTTTTTAATCCACAGGCATAATAGGTCCTCTACCTGCTCTTTCCTGTTAAATTCTTGTTTTTTTTCCTCTTAATAGCATAAAAATAATTTTTAAAAAACTTTTTATAAAAAGTATGGTGGGGCGCCCGGGTGGCTCAGTTGGTTAAGCGACTGCCTTCGGCTCAGGTCATGATCCTGGAGTCCCAGGATCGAGTCCCACATCGGGCTCCCTGCTCAGCGGGGGGTCTGCTTCTCCCTCTGACACTTTTCCCTCTCGTGCTCTCTGTCTCTCATTCTCTCTCTCAAATAAATAAATAAAATCTTTTAAAAAAAAAAGTATGGTGAGTTTCTGCAATCTTATGGGCTTTGCTACATTCACTCATTATCCTTGCTATAAATGTTTACTAGTCAGGGATTAATTTCATTTCATAATGCTTTAGTTTTATTAGTAATCCTCAGTTTTACTGAAACTCTGCAAGCCCATATATAACTTAGGCGCATCCCTTCATTCAATAAATATTTAGAGCAAGAATCCTACCTAACAGGATACTGTTCTAGGCAATGGATTTGCAATTTTTTTTTAAACAGTTTTTTTTTTATTTATTTTTAGTTTTTGACAGAGAGAGAGAGACAGCGAGAGAGGGAACACAAACAGAGGGAGTGGGAGAGGGAGAAGCAGGCTTCCCTGCTGAGCAAGGAGCCCGATGCGGGGTTCGATCCCAGGACCCTGGGATCATGACCTGAGCCGAAGGCAGACGCTAAACGGCTGAGCCACCCAGGCGCCCCTGGATTTGCAATTCTTAAAGCAAAAATTAAATATATGCTACATGTTACATTTTAAAATGTGTATGGGGAACTATAATAAGTATTTTTAATATGGAAAAATATTAAAAAATATTTTGCATCAAAAATCACTTGCCTTTCTAACTTCCTCTTTAAAGCATCACACACAAACAGAGAAACTAAAGTTATGTATCTTAGAAATTGCCAATAACTTAATATGGTCTAAGTATCTTACATATTAGAATTTCATATAAAGAGTTAAAGAAGAAAGTTCTAACAGGACTTACTCTGGAACTTAATATTCTTAGCCCCACTGTAAAATGACGTACCAAAAGCTGAACAGGCACTACAGTATGACGATAGTCACAGGCCAAACTGAAATCTGAGTACCTCCACTGACATTTAAAGAATTATTAAGTCCATCTCCAATAATTCTCATACATATGTAACTATGAAAATAAATATGGTTATTTACATGTTTTAGATAAAATCTTTAAGTGAAAACATCATATAAATTCCAAAGTAAGGAGTTTTGACTATGATTGATCTAAGGACCCTTGACTTTTCAAACCCTTAGCCTGAGATCAATTTTTCAAACATCCCTAGAATTAATGGTTCCTTACTGATTATAAGCTTTTGGTGTTTACAATTAGTCAAAGATAAAGCATTCCTTTCATCATTTTTATCATTTCCTGTTCAATTGCTTTGGAAGTAAGTGTGAGAACTGTCCTTATTTTGCTGGGACTCTGTTCAACGTTCAGTGTTTTATGAGTCACTCTTGATAATGTTTCATGATTTACACAGATTAGAGGGATGAACGCTTTCCCTGCTCCTGAAGCTGAGCATGGAGCCTACTTAAAAAACAAAACAAACAAAACAAAAACAATAGAAAATGTAAAAGTTGTACAGGTTCTAGAAGTTTCCAACAAAACTTTATTCCTTAATGTTTCACAAACCTAGAGATACACTTTTTGCTTCAATTTCAAAAGATTGAGGCACTGCATTAAGATATCTGTAAGTGACTGATACTGACATGACAAACCACAAACAAGTGCACAATTGACCAGAGATTGAAACTTCACTGTATTGATTTGTTTCATACTGAACAAGACACTATAGATTGTGAAAATCCTTTGAAAATACATCTTATCAAGTTTCCTTCAAACCTTTACATAAGTTCACACTGCTCTTAAGATAAACTCCAAAGCCCTTACATACAACCTCAAAGGTCCTGCACAGCCTGTCTCTGCTCACGTCTGCATCCACCTCCTCCGCGATGCTACAACAGAGCTCTGCACCCATGCAGTGCTCCCAACTCACGCTCCCTCTTTTCTTAAACCAGCAAACTCACACTCTCCTGTCCCATAGAACCCTTTCCTTGTCCCAACAAAGTAAGGTCTTCTTGTTACATTAACCCATTAAAAAATGACCTTCCTTTTTAGCACTTTTTTCCTAACTTTTTCCAGTTTTCTTGAAATACAATTGACATACCACACTGTATAAGTTTAGGGTGTACAGCATAATTTGACAATATGTCAGAAAATGATACTATAAGTTAACATTCATCATCCATATAGATACAAAAAATATATCTTTTTTCTTGTGATGAGAACTTCTAGGAGCTACTCTCTTAACAACTTTCCTTTATATCCTACTTCAATGTTAACTACAGTCATCATGTTGTACATTATGTCCCTAGTACATACTTATCATACAACTGGAAGTTTGTCCCTTTTGTCCACCTTCCTCCAAATCGCTCTCAAACCAATCCCACCTCTGGTAACCAAAAATCTGATCCCTTTTGCTGGGCCATTTTTTTTTTTTAATTCCACAAAAAAGTGAGATCATGCAATATCTACCTTTTTCTGTCTGACAGCACTTAGCATAATGTCCTTAGGATCCATCCATCCATGTTGTCACAAGTGGCAGGATTTCCTCCCTTTTTATGGCTGAATAATATTCCCTTATATACATACATATACCAAACCTTCTTCATCTGTTCATGTGTTAATGGACACTCAGGTTCTATCCACATCTTGGCTGTTGTGAATTACGCTGCAGTGCAGATAAAGGTGCAGAGATTTCTTCAACACGGTGTTGTCCTTTCCCTCATCTATATTCTCAGCAGTGCAACTGCTAGATCACAGGGTAGCTCTATTTTTAAATTTTTGAGGAGCCTCCATACTCTCTTTCACAGTAGCTGCACCAGCTTGCATTCCCACCAACAGCACACAAGGGTTCCTTTTTCTCCACACCCTAGCCAACAAATTGTTATCTCATTTTTTTTTAAATTTAAGTATTTTAATTCCAGTATAGTAAACATACAGTGTTATATTAGTCTAAGTTGTACAAATAGTGATTCAACACTTTCATACATCACTGTGTGCCCATCTTGAAAAGTGCTCTCTTTCATCCCCATCACTTATTTCCCCCAACCTCACCCACCTCCCCTCTGGTAAACACCCATTTGTTCTCTTCAGTTCAGAGTTTCTTTTTTTCTTCCCTTTGTTTTGTTTCTTTTTTTTTTTTTTTAAAGATTTTATTTATTTATTTGAGACAGAGAGAATGAGAGACAGAGAGCATGAGAGGGAGGAGGGTCAGAGGGAGAAGCAGACTCCCTGCTGAGCAGGAAGCCCGATGCGGGACTCGATCCCGGGACTCCAGGAGCATGACCTGAGCCGAAGGCAGTCGCCCAACCAACTGAGCCACCCAGGCGCCCAGCCTTTGTTTTGTTTCTTAAATTCCACATATGAGTGAGATCATATGGTATTTGTCTTTCTCTGACTTATCTTGCTTAGTATATAAAATTCCATTATATATACGTACACACACCCCCCCACACACATCTTTATCCATTCATCTGTTGATGGACACTTGGGCTGTTTCCATAATTTGGCTAATGTTGATAATGCTGCTGTAAACATAGGGGCGCATGTATCCCTTTGAATTTTTTTGTATTCTTTGGGTAAATACTCAGTAGTGCAATTATTGGATCGTAGTATAGTTCTACTTTTAATTTTTTTTTTTTAAAGATTTTATTTATTTATTTGACAGAGAGATAGAGAGCACAAGTAGGCAGAGAGGCAGGCAGAGGGAGAGGGAGAAGCAGGCTCTCCGCCGAACAGGGAGCCCGATGCAGGGCTCGATCCCAGGACCCTGGGATCATGACCTGAGCCGAAGGCAGCCGTTTAACCGACTGAGCCACCCAGGCGCCCCCTACTTTTAATTTTTTGATGAACCTCCATACTGTTTTCCACAGTGGCTGCACCAGTTTGCATTCTCACCAACAGCACAAAACGGTTCCTCTTTCTCCACATCTTTGCCAACACTTGTTTGTTTTTGATTTTAGCCATTCTGACAGGTGTGAGGTAACATCTCATTGTAGTTTTGATTTGTATTTCCCTGATGATCAGTGGTGTTCAACATCTTTTCAAGGGTCTGTTGGCCATCTGTAGGTCTTCTTTGGGAAAATGTCTGTTCATGTCTTCTGCCCATTTTTAAATTGGATTATTTGTTTCAGAAGTGTTGAGTTCTAGAAGTTTTTTTTTTATATATGTATATTTTGGATACTATCCCTTTATCGGATATGTCATTTGCAAATATCTTCTCCCATTCAAGTAGGTTGCCTTTTATTTTGTTGATTATTTCCTTTGCTGTGCAGAAGCTTTTTATTTTGATGTAGTGCCAACAGCTTATTTTTGCTTTATTTCCCTTGCCTCAGGAGACATATCTAGAAAAATGTTGCTACAGCCGATGTCAGACCTTATTGCCTATGTTCTCTTCTAGGATTTTTATGGTTTCTGGTCTCACATTTAGGTCTTTAATGCATTTTGAGTTTAGTCTTTGTGTATGGTGTAAAAAAGAGATCCAGTCTTCCCAACACCATTTGTTAAGTGACTGCCCTTTTCCCATTGGCTATTGTTTCCTGCTTTGTCAAAGATTAATTGGCCATACAGTTGTGGGTTCATTTCTGGGCTCTATTCTGTTCTATTGATCTATGAGTCTATTTTTGTGCCAGTGCCATACTGTTTAGATTACTACAGCTTTGTAATAGAACTTGAAGTCTGGAATTGCAATACCTCTGGCTTTGCTTTTCTTTTTCAAGATTGTTTTGGCAACATGGGCATTTTTGTGGTTCCATATAAATTTTAAGTTATTTTTGTTCTAGTATTTTCTGTGGAAATACTATTGGTATTTTGGTAGGGATTGCATTAAATCTGTAGATTGCATTTAACATTATTTTAACAATATTTGTTCTTCCAATCCATGAACACAGAATGTCTTTCCATTTCTTTGTGTCCTCTTCAATTTCTTTCATCAATGTTTTAGTTTTAGGGTTAAGGTCTTCCACTTTTTTGGTTAGGTTTATTCCTAGGTGTCTTTATTATTTTTGGTGCAATTGTAAATGGGATTGTTTTCTTAATCTCCTTTTCTGCTGCTTCATTATTAGTATATAGAAATGCAACAGATTTCTGCACATTGATTTTGTATCTTGCACTTTATTGAATTCCTTTATCAGTTCTAGTTTTTTGGTGGTATCTTTCATGTCATCGGTAAACAGTAAAAGTTTTACTTCCTCCTTACCAATTTGGATGCCTTTTATTTCTTTTTGTTGTCTCATTGCTGTGGCTAGGGCTTCCAGTATTATGTGGAATAAAAGTGGTGAGAGTGGACATACCTGTCTTGTTCCTGAACAGAGGGAAAGCTCTCAGTTTTTCACCACTGAGTATGAAGTCAAGCTGTGGGTTTTTTATATGTGGCCTGTATTATGTTGTGGCATATTCCCTCTAAACCTACTCTGTTGAGGGTTTTTATCATGAATGGATGTTGTACTGTGTCAAATGCTTTTTCTGCATCTATTGAAATGTTCATGGTTTTTTTTGTCCTTTCTCTTATTGATGTGATATATGATGTTGTTTGATTTGTCAATATTGAACCACCCTTGCATCCTGGCAATAAATCCCACTTGATCGTGGTGAATGATATTTTTAATGTATTGTTGGATTCAGTTTGCTAATATTTTGTTGGGGACTTTTGCATCTATGCTCATCAGAAATATTGGCTTTTAGTGCTTTTTCACGTTGTCTTTTTCTGGTTTTGGTATCAGGGTAATGCAGGCCTCACAGAATGAATTTGGAAGTTTTTCCTCCTCTTCCATTTTTTGGAATAGTTTGAGAAGAATAGATATTACTCTTCTTTACATGTTTGGTAGAATTTACCATTTGGTCCTGAACTTTTGTTTGTTGGCAGTTTTTTGTCTACTGATTCAGTTTCATTGCTGGTCATTGGTCTGCTCAAATTTTCTATTTCTTCCTGATTCAATTTTGGAAGGTTATAGGTTTCTAGAAATTTATCCACTTCTTCTAGGTTGTCCAATTTTTTGCATATAATTTTTCATAATATCCTCCTATAGTCCTTTGTATTTCTGTGGTGTCAGTTATTTCTCCTTTTTCATCTCTGGTTTTGTTTTTTTGAGCCCTCTTTTTTCTTCGATGAGTAGCTAAAGGTTTATCAATTTTGTTGATCTTTTCAAAGAACCAGCTCCTGGTTTCACTGATCTGTTCTACTGGCTTTTTTTAGTTTCTGTTTTATTTCTGCTCTAATCTTTATTATTCCCTTCCTTCTAATAGGTTTGGGGGTTTGTTTGTTCTTTTTCTAGCTCCTTTAAGTCTGAGGTTGTTTGAAATTTTTGCTTCTTGAGGTAGGGCTATACTGCTATAAACTTCCTTCTTAGACCTGCTTTTGTTGCATCCCAAAGATTTTGTTGCATCCTTCTCTCTTGTCTTTTTGATGCTAGCCATTCTAATAGGCAAGATCTGATACCTTAATGTCATTTTGACTTTCATTTCCCTAATTGGTGATGTTGAGTATCTTTTCATGTACCTGTTGGCCATTCCTATATATTCATTGGAAAAATGTCTACTTAGGTCTATTTTTCATTGAATTATTGTTTAATGTTCCTGTTTTAGGTTTTGGTTTTCTGTTTTTTTTTTTTTTTCTATTGAGTTATATGAATTCCTTATATATTTTGGATATTAATCCCATATCAGATAGATGGTTTTCCTATTCCATAGGTTGTCTTTTCACTGTAGATTTTTTTCTTTTGATGTGCAAAAGCTTTTTTAGCTTAATGTAGTCCCACTTATTTATGTTTGCTTCCATTGCTGTGCTTTAGGTGTCCCACCCAATAAATTGTTGCCAAGACCCATGTCAAGGAGTTTTTAACCAATGTTTTCTTCTAGAAGTATTATGGTTTCAGGTCTTACATTTTAATCTTTGATTCATTTTGAGTTAATTTTTGTGAATCATGTAAGACAGAGGTGGAATTTCATTCCTTTACATGTCAATGTCCAATTTTCTCAGCACCATTTAATGAAAAGACTGTCTTTTCTGCATTGAGTATAACTGACTCCAATGTCAAATATCAGTTGACCCTATATGCTTATTTATTTCTGGGCTCTCAGTTCTGTTCCTTTGGCCTATTTGTCTGTTTTTATGCCAGTATCATACTGCTTTGATTAACGGATCCTGAAATCAGAAAATGTGATTCCTCCTGCTCTGGTCTTCTTTCTCAGAATTGCTTTGGCTATTCATAGTCTTTTGTGGTTCTATATAAATTTTAGGATTGTTTTTTCTACTTCTGTGAAAACATGCCATTGGAATCTTCATAGGAATTGCACTGAATCTATAGATGGCTTTTGGTAGTACTGACTTTTTTTTAATTTATTTTTTTTATTATGTTATGTTAATCACCATACTTTACATCATTAGCTTTTGATGTAGTATTCCATGATGCATTGTTTGCATATAACACCCAGTGCTCCATTTAGTACGTGCCCTCTTTAATACCCATCATCAGTCTAACCCATCCACCCACCCCCCTCCTCTCTAGAACCCTCAGTTTGTTTTTCAGAGTCCATCGTCTCTCATGGTTCATCTCCCCCTCCGATTTCCCCTGCTTCATTCTTCCCCTCTTGCTATCTTCTTCTTCTTTTTTTTTTTTTTTTTTAACATATAATGTATTATTTGTTTCAGAGGTACAGGTCTGTGATTCAACAGTCTTGCACAATTCACATCGCTCACCATAGTACATACCCTCCCCAATGTCTATCACCCAGCCATCCCATCCCTCCCACCCCCCACCACTTCAGCAACCCTCAGTTTGTTTCCTGAGATTAAGAATTCCTCATATCAGTGAGGTCATATGATATATGTCTTTCTCTGATGGTAGTATTGACATTTTAGCAATATTAATTCTTCCAACCTGTGAATACAGGATACCTCTCCATTTACTTGTGCTTTCCTCAATTTCTTTCATCAAAGTCCTGTAGTTTTCATACTAGCGATCTTTCACCTCAAGTAAATGTACTCCTAAGTATTGTATTCCCAATGTATTCCTAATTTTATTGTTTTTGATACTACTGTAAATGAAACCACTTTATTTCTTTTTCAGATAATTTATTCTTTGTGTACAGAAACAGTACTGATTTTTGTATGTTAATTTTGTATCCTGCAACTATACTGACTTCATTGATAAGATCTAACAATTTTTTGGTGGAGGTCTTTAGGATCTTCTGTATGTAAAATCCTGTCATCTGCAAATAGAGACATTTTACTTCTTTGTTTCCAATTCTGATGCCTTTTATTTCTTTTTCTTGCCTGACTGCTCAGGCTAGGACTTTCAGTACCATGTCAAATAGGAGTGGCAAGAGTGGGCACCCTTGTCTTGTTCCTGATCTTAGAGGAAATATTTTCAACCTTAGCATATTATATAATTTATTTAGGGTGGGGAGACTGGGTAAAACTGGTCAAAAGTTACAAACTTCAAATTATAAGACAAATAAGTACTGAGGATATAATGTACAACATGGTGACTACAGTTAACATTGCTGTATAGAATAATTGAAAGTCACTAAGAGAATAAACCTTAAAATTTCTTACTCTTTTTTGCCCCCTTTAGAAACAGTAAGTTCATGGGGCGCCTGGGTGGCTCAGTCGTTAAGCGTCTGCCTTCGGCTCAGGTCATGATCCCAGGGTCCTGGGATCGAGCCCCGCATCGGGCTCCCTGCTCAGAGGGGAGTCTGCTTCTCATTCTGACCCTCCCCCCTCTTGTGCTTTCTCTTATTTTCTCTCTCTCTTAAATAAATAAATAAAATCTTAAAAAGAAAAAAAGGTACTGAGGGGTGCCTGGGTGGCTCAGTTGTCAAGCATCTGCCTTCGGCTCAGGTCATGGTCCCAGGGTCCTGGGATCGAGCCCCACATCGGGCTCCCTGCTCAGCGGGGGGCTTGCTTCTCCCTCTCCCACCCCCCCTGCTTGTGTTCCCTCTCTCGCTCTGTCTCTCTCTGTCAAATAAATAAATAAATAAATAAAATCTTAAAAAAAAAAAAGAAACAGTAAGTTCCATTACAACTGAATTCATGTCCAATACTTAACAAATGCTAAGCACATAGTAGATAGTTGGCAAATTTTAGTAAAAGGAATTAATTTTAAACCTAAAATGATGACTCTGGGACAGAAATTGAGCTGTGTATTTTTCTAGACCGCATTTCAGCGGTAACAATCTATGTAACAATCTAAATGATTGTTACTATGTAACAATGTTCCTATGTAACAATCTAAATGACTAATGATAACATATTATGAGGGGAGAAGCAAAATGCAGAAAAAAGCCAGTAAGGGATTAGTGAATATACATTGTTTATTATCCCTTGCAATGGAAAAGCAGCCAAACAAGCAGAGGATAATGGTTTAAACTACATTAGAATTATTGAAACCTGGGGAAAACTTTCCCTACAAGAAAAACTCCAGAAGTTTCTATTTTTTTTATTAAAAAGCAACATATATAAGAATATAAACTTCCCGGGCGCCTGGGTAGCTCAGTTGGTTAAGCGACTGCCTTCGGCTCAGGTGATGATCCTGGAGTCCTGGGATCGAGTCCCGCATCAGGCTCCCTGCTCAGCAGGGAGTCTGCTTCTCCCTCTGACCCTCCTCCCTCTCATGCTCTATCTCATTCTCTCTCTCTCAAATAAATAAATAAAATCTTTAAAAAAAAAAAAAAAGAATATAAACTTCCCTGTAAATCCCCCAAATCCAGAAACAACCACAATGATACATATTTTACTAGCTCTTTGTCTACACAATTATATATGATTATTATCTTGTAAAAGATTGTAATATATCCTGTTCTGCAACTCACCATACTTTAATGAAGCTATCAATTAAAACACCTATTTTGGATGGATAGAGTTCCAAACTCTAGTCTCCCCCCCCCAACACTTTTCCTATTACAGTCAATGCAGAACATGAATAACCAGTTAAAATGAGAGTAGAAAGAAAAAATTTTAACACTATCTTCTTCCATTCTTAAAATAAGAAAAATATTTTCAAGATATGAAATCCATAGCAAAACTATTCCCCAATATATCAAAATTGCCAGTACAACAAAAGCAAAAAAACAAACAAAAGTCCGAAAACTTTAAAAAAGGTGGGGGAGTGTTACCGAGCATATTCATCTTAACCAACCGCTGCTTGCGTTGACCTGTTGGGTTCACCCCTTGCTTTCAACCACCCTGCCTTCTATCAAATTGCTTCTACGCAGAATTTCCCATACCAAACCCTCCCTCCTCTCCAGGCTAACCTAGAAGTAAATCACAGCAAGCCCTGCAGCCCTGCTTTTGATCCTACTGCTCCCCCAGCCAACCCAGGACCTCATTTGCTCTTCCATAGGCCTCCAATGCCCAGGACAGTGGTTCTCAAAGGTGAGTTTGCACTAGAATTACCTGGAAGGGCTTGTCAAAACACAGACTATAGGCCCCACTGTAGGAGTTTCTGATTCCAGGGGTCTTAAGTAAGATAAGGCCAATGGCATTTCTAACTAGTTCCCAAGTGATGTCCATGTTTGTGTGGGGAATCACACTTTGAGAATCAGCGGCCCGGATGAAGAACCAATTCCTACAAAAAGCTGTCTCAATTTTCATACCTCTTGGTGTCCTCAGTTCTCCCAGCATTGTCTTGAAAACCCACACCACACCACTCAACACTGGATTACACAGCCTTGGTTGCTGTATTCTCACAGGTTCTCACCTTCTTTCCACACCAGAAGATTATAAATCCTTCAAGGGCAGTAAACACAAGAAATATGGCTCCTGTGACTCACAGGGAACCAGGACACAGCAAATAGACAGACATATGTGCTTAATACAGAGGGCCCATCTGACTGGCTAAAAACAATGTGAATCTTAAAATCTCAAGCAAATTTAATTCTACTAAAAATTTCTGTTTGCTATATTATGGTAGATGTTTTCAAATATACCAGCAACAAATCCTGAAATAACCTTATTCTGTGATTATGTGTTTATTATTTGTCTTCTCCTATCAGAAAGTGACCTTCAAGGGAACAAGTTTATATTCCTTGTTCTCCAATTATATTTCCATAGTAGGGACTCAAGAAATATTTGTTAGTCAGCATACTGAATGACTAGCTAGAGAAATGAGTACTATTTGCTCATATTCTAGCTACAACCTGGCCACTCAAATGTCTGTTTCTAGAAATTATTATTCAATCTTTAATCAATCTGGATCATTGTTAAACCTTCAGAAGCTTTCAAGGAGTAGATTGAAAAAAAAACAGAAATGGTTATACCACTCATCTCACAAGTTTTCATTTTAGTTTTCAAATCTGTGTTAAGTGAAACAAAATTTTAAATGCTGAAAGGAATTCTATTAAATAGATTCAATGATTTTATTTAATTTTTTTTTAAGATTTTATTTATTTATTTGACAGAGAGAGAGCTGGAGAGCACAAGCAGTGGGAGTGGCAGAGGGAGAGGGAGAAGCAGGCTTCCTGCTGAGCAGGGAGCCTGACGTGGGGCTCGATCCCAGGACCTGGGATCCCAGGATCATGACCTGAGCCGAAGGCAGACGCTTAATGACTGAGCCACCCAGGTGCCCCTAAATAGACTCAATGATTTTAAATTAAGCATCTTTTTCTACTACATGTGCAATTAGAAAATACAACTTGTATAAAAAGAAACACCAATGAAAACAAAGTATTTTCAAAAATCCATTAGCTCCTAATATTTTCATTCATTAAAATCACTTATAAACAAAACTTTAACTTAGGAAATGTAGTAATGACGTTGAATGTACAAATAATAGCTACCACTGATAGGAACTTTATAGACACTAGAAAAACTGCTTCAGAAATCAATCTAGCTTATAACAAAGCTATTAAAATTGTTTGAATTAGTTTCATAATTACTAACAATATTTGTGATGATCTGAATTAATCTTTAGTTATCAAAATCCCAATCAACTTGATAAGATTGCTACAGAGCCCAAACACTCTCAAAAAAGAATATATTAAGATACATCTTTGCAATAATATGAACAATTATCAGAATTAATGGAATACATCAAGTAATTCTTTGCAAATAAACTTTATTCCCCTTCCAGTTACCAGATTGTGAATTATATTTATTTATAATTCAAACAAGGCATTCAACCCATTTTATTTCCATTCCAAAAAGAAAGAAAAGAAAGATATGAAATTTCTATGTGAAAATGTAATTTCCATATTTGAGATGAAGCAATTTCAAGGAAAAGAAAGTGCCCAAAATGAAGTTCCAAGTAAGCCATTTCAATGATTTTTTTCCTTATTCATGATATATATTAACAGTTAACACATAATTTTTATTGTCCTACTTACTAAAATCTTCTAACACTGCATGCTTTGGAAAAGTAATTTGTGCCCCATTATTTAAAATCCCACCACATTATAAATACGAGCACAGAAAACATCTGTTATATACTAAGCAGACAAATGCTATTTAATCTTCATTTCAGGCTGCATATAGTAGGTTTAGGGGGCATGATTTAAATCTCACTAATTTTAGGTATGAAATATTTAGTAGTTTTATTTGAATGAAAATTATTCCGTCTCTATAATCATGGAGAGGTGAAAAATACATAGTAACTATATTCTTTGAGTAAAAAAAGAAAACATTCATGTATTTGTTGAAAATATTTAAGGCAGTTGACAGTACCCATATTTTCATTATTATTGGGCATTTATAGGTACACTGATAGTGATAGGGTCTGCTATTTAATAGTTTAGATATATAAACACAATAATAACAGAAATCATTAGACATAAAAGATGACACTGCTACTCATAATTCTTAAATGATCTGGGTTCAATCAATCACTCTCTTGAATGCCAAACAGCTTCCCTTTAGAATATGAGTATCACAGTTACATTTTGGGGATTGTAAACAAAATCCATGTATTTAAATATTATTCTAATACCAGAAGATGCCAAATATAGTATACCGACTTCCAACATTCTCACTTCTTCACACACCCCTTCTGATATCACCAGCATTGTCCACTAACAGTTTTTTACATTAGAAGCCAAAAGGGGACATTGCTGATGGTCAAGGTAATTCATGATCCTCCCTGAACATAACTGAAATACTGAAATGGCATTAGGGATGTAAAACTGTATTCCATCTTAAGATGTTGTCACAAGATTCACCATCTCCTAATGTTTATTGATTAATTTTATATTTACACCTTGATACTTGTGTAGACGTTAAATAGTTTAGTAATCGGAGGCCTGATGCATGCCAGCTGGGCCTGTCAAATGTAGAATTCAGGATCAGAGGCCCACCTTCAAAAGGCAATCTGCCTCACAACTACAGATAGAACTTTATGCATTTAAAATGCAAGTGCTATAAAAGCAATAAAATTAAACCGAAAACAGTAACAGTAAAGACTTCGGAAATTTAAATCTCTGAAGACATGTGGTGGTTCACCCTTTCCCAACCCCCTTTCTCTGTCAACACAAAGCAGAGTGATCCACTGTGATGTGGACCCCCCCACAGCCCACTCCGGCTCAGAGACTCCAGCCTGGTCTATGCTCGACCTCACTGTCAGACTAACCAGAAGGACTACTCTCTTCCTCTATTTGTTTGACTGCAAGCTCCTCAGAAACATAACCATCGAGTACCTCAACCGTGCTTCACACATAGTTTGCTGAAAACATGAAAGACAATGTACCTTGAGGGATTTAAAACTACGTATTACATAACCCCTTCCCTCAAGAAGCTTTTAAACGAGTAGTGGGGAGATAAGAAGAGCATACAAGTAGTTCCAGTATCAGGCACAATATGAAAACCAAGTGAAGAACAGAGGTTCACCTGGAGGCTGACAATCTAACTTAGTTAGATAGATTCCATCTATTTATTCGTTCATTCAGAAATGTTTAGCGAACCCCTCCACCATGCATCAGGTGTGTTGTTGGTAAGGGACACAAACATAACCATGACTCCCACAGTCTACGCCCTCCAGTCACTGTCAGCTCAGAGTCACTGTCTGGGGACTGTCAAGAACCAGATGCTGGACCTCCAGAGATCCTTTAGCTCCCCTCAGTGCAATTTCAAAATCTACCAAATGACCAGACTGCCTTATCTTCACTTGTTGTAATCAGACGTAAAGGGTTGATATACGTGAAATTCCTTGGAAATGACAACTGCTCTATGGTCACCCAATACTGATGCATTGTAAATACTGCCACAGTCCAACTAAAACATGCCACGCATTCTCCACTTCTTCAGCATTTTGGCTCTGTGCACTAAGTGAGTAGGTGCTCAATAAAATACTAAATGAATGAAGAAAAACTAGCTTTTTTAACAGTATGACGTCATCATTAAAAAAACACAAGCAGTGTGAAAGTTGGCCATTTTAAAAGCAAACATAATTTTTAATGCAAATAATCATCCCATTATTCATTTGTTTAATAAATCTGAATTCTCAAACATGATCTTTCTCTAAACAGAATATACCATTACACAATTTCCCCCACAGTGTAGATCATTTCCACATGAGGCTGGCTTATCAGTGGTTAAAAAAGAAATAAAATAAATGTTTAGTGAGTACTTATACTGTATAAAGCATTGTGCAAGTTATTTACTCCAGCACAGTTTTCCTTGGTTCATTTTCTTTTACTAAACTGACACAAAATGAAATAATCTGGATAGGCCTGTCCCACTCATTTTCAACAAACTATTCTCCCAGAACTTCTAGCTGTCACACTTTGTTCCTGGGTCCGCCATGGAAACGGAAACACTCCCTAAAAACCCTGTCCACAAAGATGTCCTTCCTCAAAACATTTTCAATGGAGCAATTTGGAAGGAGAATAAGGCCTAGTTGAGGAAAACACAATTTTTAAAAAAATAATGAGGAGGGAGCAAGGGAAAAGAAACAAAATGCTTCAACTGACCACTACCTTAATCCATAATTACATAAATGAAATAAAGATATTTAGCTGGCTTTCTGTATTTCAAAGAAAACTGGGCGATGCCATTCACACAAGATTCGTGCTACACCTCGTTCCTACACCCTCTGCAAGGGCTGCGCTACAGAATCTCACTGAACATAAAGTGGATGTCTTGAGATACATTCTCGTGATAAACTCCCTGGGAAGAAGGGGTGACAGGGTCCCACCAGGCTGCAGTGGTAGAATGAAAGACTCCGGTTTGCACTTGCACTGCAAACCGTCTGCATCCTTGTGCTGTGTGTGTCCCCACCACCAGCTTGGAAGCCCCAAGTCACACCTCATGCAAACTCTTTTTGTTCCTGATCCCTGCAACCATCTGTAGCCCTCTGCAGGGCCACCAGCCAGATCATCTCCGTCCAACCACAAGTTTTTCTTCAGGTATAACTGAGCATTGCTTCAGTTACACTCAGCTATTCTTAATAATCATTTAACTCTTGAGTATATGTACTCAACAGTTTAAGGTATTATTTGATTAACTAATACAGAAAACAGATTTGAAAGATAAGGAATGACACATTCAAATATTTATAAAAATCTAAGAGTTAACTATCATTGTAACATTAAAAGAGTATGCAAATTTTTTCATTTTCTAGGACCTATCCTCAGTTTCCTATCTCACAAATATCCTTTATTCTTACACTATATCATGATCCATCATTACATAGCAAGTTGAAATCTGCATCTTTATATGATGTGCCTAAAGCACAATGCAGTCATACTTTTGAAAGTGCCAAACATCTCAATTGTTTTCAAATGTTTGAGGTTTGTAATAACTGAGATATGCCATTTCAAGCTTTGTTTTTAATATTAAATGTTATGGTTGTTTTGAAAAGAATACATTTCTCTGACGTATTTATATTTCTCTCTCCCTCTCCCTTACCCCTCCCTCTCAATCCATAAACACACACACACATACTCATGCACATGTACTTTACTTTAAGTGGGCGCATGGAGCCCAATGAGGGGCTCAAATGCACGACCTTGAGATCAAGACCTGAGCTGAGATCAAGAGTCAGATGTTTAACCAACTGAGCCACCCAGGCGCCCACATATGTACTCTAAAATCTAATTTGTGCCTTGATGCCAAAAGCTCTCTTCTGGAAATATTTATCTCTTTAATATAAAAATTATGTCAGAAAATTACAGAAACTTTGAAAGCGGAGGAAAATCAGCTCCAAGCAGCATACTAGTACCACAGTTCTAACAGCATAACATTTTATAGTGATCATTTTTAAACTACCGGCATTTTTAAGCTTTATAGCATTTTGTTACACTAAATAAATTTCCAGAAAAATAGCATGTATTTTTGTTTTTAACATAAAAGTTCTTCATATAGTTAAAATCATGTAACATAATTTTCTACTATAAGAAGAATATTCATAGAAATAAGAAGTCCTATTTAGCCAAATATAGATTCATTTAAAATTAAAACCATACTAAAATATTCAAATCCAATCAAATCCAATACATTTATACATATTCAACATGGAGGGAAATTTATTTCACTTCACATCCCCTTCGAGCCCACATTTCTTTTTTTTGTAAATATAACAGCATCTTAAGTTCATGAGTGTGAACAAAACATCTAATGCAAAGTCAAGAGTTCTTTACCTACTGTGTCCATAGAAAAATTGTTTTAAAGACTTCTTTTTGTAAAAGGTAATAATATAAATATATTTTTGAAATATAAAGAACATTGTGCAATCATTAATAACAATCATTAAATAAAATCAAGTCTAATATTGACTTCTGCATTTTTCAATATGGTCATGTCTAAATAAATTTTCAAAAGTTCTTTGCAAGTTTTTTTGAGTCAAGGACCTTATTTATTTCCCCTCATTCTAACTTATTTTATCTTTTTAAACAGAACAAAACTTTTACAGAATTAAAATGCCAATTTTGTCTACTTTATATGTTACTTTCCAGCAGTTTTCTTGTCACTGTAAACTAGAAAATAATCCACACTCAATCTGAATAAGATCTTACCTTCTGGTTTGTTGTTTTTCCTCTTCAGCCATTTTTCTACAGTCTCTGCACTAACACTTTCAGATACAAATTCGTCTAACACCTGGGGATGAAGAGAAAGATATGCCTTCACTTTTTCATCTGTCAAACCTGTAAAAGAATTAGAAAGAATAAAATTAACCTAGATGACACCTTCATAAGCATCAAAAATATAGAAAAATGACACATTATGCTAAGATTGATTTAAGACGGAAAACGAATGTAAAGATATATACACATACAATGGAATATTATTCATCCATGAATAAGACTTAAGTTCAGATACATGTTACAACATGGAGGAACCTTGAAAACAATATGGTAAGTTAAAAAAAGCCAGACACAAGGGATGATTATTGTATGATTCCATTTACATGAAATATCTAGAATAGGCAACTTCATAGAGACAGAGCAGATTAGCAGTTACAGTGAGCTGAGGGAGGGAAGCATGGGAATTATGACTTAATAGGTACAGAATTCTGTTTTGGGTGAAGGCCAAGTTTTAGAAGTGGACAGAGGTAATGGTTATAGTACATGTTGCGAGTATAATTACTGCCTCTGAATTATAGACTTGAAGTGGTTAAAATGGCAAATTTTATGTTATGTATATTTTGCTACTATGAAAAAATAGTAAAAAAGACAAAGGTTAAATCTTTAGCAGTTTTAAACTATAGACATTGTATCACGTGACAGCTGTTTTCCAAGAGCAGATCCCAGTGTTGTCCTGGAGGCAATGGTGCACTTCAACGCTGTAAAGGTAAGCCCTACAAAGTACTTAGACCTTCCTGTAAATAGTTACCATAGCTTTAATTCGCAAGGTAAGTGAAACTCTATCCAGAGAAGCGAACAGGAGAATATAGTGCTGGTACATTTTAGGTGCTAAAACAATGTTTACTGAATAGATTCCTATCTTTCACTGTTTACAGCACAAATTCTCCTTTCTCTCAGGGGCACTGAATCCAGTGATAAAACTAGTATTCAGCTCAGAGTAACTGACATTTGTCTATTCATATTCCATGTAAGTAATCAGTTTCACTGAAATATTTTTCAGTCTAATAACAACTGTTAAATATACATAGGATTTTCAAACACAGTACTTCTACACATTTTCATGTTGAACATATAAAATCATGTGTTTTGAAACAGGCACTTCATGTGGGTATGCCATTCATTAGACAACTCCAAATCACGAACAGGCTATCAATAATTATTACTCCGTGATGGCAATTATTTTTACTGTTATATCCTCTCTGTGAATTATTCAGTAAATTACTACCATCCTTTGGGATAGTCAGGTAAAAAAGGAAGCAGAAAATTGTCCTTTCAGAGGCAGAAAAGAAGAAAAGGAAGCATATCTTTATGACTCCAGGGAACAGGCTGCATGTTCCCACCACCAGACCAGCCACACAATTAACACATGTTAATTAGTTCTGTTGGGGACTGAAGTCACAACTGTTAGGATTCTTCAAGAGAATGGTAAGTTGAGAAGGCAAATAATTTTTTTCAATGAATCCAGTACTTCCACAGTCAATTTAAACTATAGATAGACAGATATGGATATATAATTATATAGTTGTATTAGATAAAAGAAAAATAAGACCCCCATCTGTGCTCATGTGGCAAAAGACCTCCAGTGATGTGAAATTCAATTTGAGAAATTCTACAAGGTGCTAAAGATAAAAGCCTGAATAAAGTAAGACAGAGTTCTCCTGACAGAGTAAATTACAGTCCTCAGATACAAAAGGCACAGGATATTGAAGTAAACTAATAGCTGATTTGACCTTCAAGAAGATAGGCAATGAGAATTCCCATTCTCTTCAATCATGTCCTTCAGTCTTTCATAGCTGACATTTGATTCCCTCTTAAAACTTCATCACTTTTGTGACACAACACTGTATTGTTCTTATCCTAACTTCTGATTTGCTCCTTACCTCTCCTCTTCCATAATCTATAATGATGACAGCAAAATCTGAATCAAGAATTGTAATATCTTTTTCATCTCCAGTTCTTGGGTATTCTTCCATCTTGCCTCAAAATTAAGTGAGTCATCTCCGTCCCACATCCTCCCAAAGTGATTTCAACTCTCAGCTTTACTCTCTCTGCTACTGGTACTCTCCATTTTCCCAGAGACCCAGGCTGGAAATATAAAGTCATAACTGACTCATCCCCCTTGTCATCTCATTTCATCTTAGTGCATGATTATACAAGTCCTGCTTGCCATATTACATATCAGATTAAAGGACTTGTGTCTAAAATACACAAAGAACACTTAAAACTCAACAAGAAGATAACCCAATTAAAAATGAGTCAAAGATCTGAACCCATGTCATCAAAGAAGATACAGATATGATAAATAAGCATATGAAAAGATGTTCATCTGTCAATAGTGAACTGAAGTTAAAACAAAAATGAGATTCGACTACATGCCTATTAGAATGGCTAATATCCGAAAACTGACTGTCAATTTTGGCAAGGATATGCAGCACCAAAAATTCTCATTTGCTGCTAATAAGAATGCAAAGTGGGAGTTACTTTGGAAGACTGTTTGGCAGTTTCTAATAAAGCTAACTATAATCTTACAATATGACCTAGCAATCACACTACTAACTATTTACTCAACTGACTTGAAGACTTACGTCCACACAAAAACCTGCATGTCAATGTTCACAGCAGCTTTATTCATTACTACACAAAACTTAAAGTACCAAAAATGTCCTGCAATAGGCAAGTGAATACACAAGTTGTGGGATATCCATACAATTAAATATTATTTAGCAATAAAGAGAAATAAGCTAATGAAGGGTGCCTGGGTGGCTCAGTCTGTTAAGCATCTGCCTTTGGCTCAGGTCATGATCCACTCTTTCTTCCTTTGCCCCTCCCCCCTGCTTGTGGGCGTGCACATTCTCTCTCTCTCTCTGATAAATAAATAAAAATCTTTTTTAAAAAAGAGAGAAATGAGCTAACAAGCCATGAAAAACATGGATTAGGCTTAAATGCATATTGCTAAGTGCAAAAAGCGAACATGAAAAGGCTGTATATTGTGTAACTGCAATTACAACATTCTGGAAAAGGCAAAACTACAGCGAGAGTAAAAAGATCATTGGTTGCTAGATGTTTGAGGGGAAGGGATTAAGACTGAATGGCTGAAGCACAGCACATCTTTTATGGTGGTGAAACTATCCCATATGATACTACAATGGTGAGTAAGTGACATTATGTATTTGTTAAAACCCACAGATGTTGTAAAATTTTAAGAAATCATTTAGAAAGTCAGGCTATCCCAGAATGGAAGGCAGGATATGGCACAAGAATCTAAATGTATGACAAATGTATAAAACCTTACTGAAGGAGGTGGGGGATAAGGTGCTGACCTGAGTAACTTTAGAAATGAGTGGAATCTGCTCAGTGGGAAGTCTGCTTTTCCCTCTCCCATTCCCCCTGCTTGTTTTCCCTCTCTCACTGTCTCTCTCTCTTTCAAATAAATAAATAAAATCTTAAAAAAAAGAAGGAAAGAAAGAAAGAAATGAATGGAATCTGTAAGACTAAAAGCAAAAGAAACTCCACGGAATCACTGTACTCTAGTTGATAAAGTTATCTTACGGCAGGTAGAGTTTAACAATTCTCACACCACTATTCATTTATATTGAAACCGAACAATTAAATAAGTAGATGGTGGGAATGAGGCTTCTCAATGGTAGAGTAGGATGTTATAGATAAGCAAAAGGAGTCTAGAGTAATCTATAGGGTAACGGATTAGACTTTGACACGTCAGTATGAACTCATATTTAGCTTAACACAGATACAGACGGCTAAACATTGAAATACTGGTAGATATACTCTGTGTACACTCAGGTCAGCCACGCACACACATGTCCTTGCTCTGTTAGCTGAGAGGACCTACAAGCAACAATATGCCAGGACCAACAAGTATACGTAGCAGCCAGATCTTGGTTTCTAATACCGCTCTCCGATAAAAGGAACCACAGCTACTTGGAGAAATGGCTGAGTCTAGGACAAGTACACAAAATATGTCAGGTGAACTTGGAGCATCTTGTTTCCATAAAGTAAGGAAGTGCTAAGTGTGTATATATGAAACACACAAAATGAGTGCGTATGTCAAAAGGATATAAAAGTTGATTGAAAGAGCTCCCAATGATTTGCACATGGAACCATTTGAGTAACAAGATAAAGCAGTACTGGATTATAATCCAAAGAATAAAATAATATCCATGCTACGCTACGGTCCGAATGTTTGTGTCCTGCCCCTCCAAATTCAAAGGTTAACATCCTAATTCCCAAAAGTGATGGCATTAGTAAGTACAGCCTCTGGGAAATGCTTAAATCATGAGGGTGGAACCCTTACCAAGGGCTTTGGCTCCAGAGATCCCTACACCCTTTGTGCCATGTGAGGATACAAAAGGCCCGTGACCTAAAAGAAGGCCCTCACCCAACCAAGCAAGTGCAATGACTTTAGATCTCCCACCCTCAGAACGGTGAGAAATAAATGTCTGTTGTTTGTAAGCCACCCAGCCTGTGGTATTTTGTTATAGCAGCCTGAATGGACTAAGATAATCCAGGAGTCCACACTGATATAAATAAAGGACTGAATAAATAAACAGAGAAGAACAAATATTCCACTCAGAAGAATTCCAAATAATGTATGTAGATACTCTGCCCCCTAGAAGGCAGGGCATAACTCCCCACTCCTTGACACTTTGTATAAATTACTCAAAACTAAATTTTTAAAGATCAATTGAGTCATAAATGAGTTATGATGTCTAAGTAAACTTCTAGACTAAAAAAATTAATTAAATCCTGGATTTAAGTATGTAGAAGAGAATGAAATGCCGAATACACCATTTTGGTTGTAAACTCCACTAGAATTCCAAAGAGTATCACATAGCTTTATATCTCAAATGTCTCAAAAGATCTAAGTATAATTTTCTTCCCAAATTACCATTCATATTTCAAGAAAATCACTACCTCCTTCAACAAGAGAATGGTAGGAGGCGGTTTGACCTGGTAATTGAAAGTACAGGCAAAAGTTAGTTTCCTCATCTCACCTACTGACCTGGGCATGAACCTGGGCAAAGCACCTCATCTCTCTCAGCCTGGCTTATTTGTTTGGGAATGAGACCTGAATGGGAATAGTAACACTATCTATCACAGGGTCATTAGAATAATTCAATAAGGTAATCCATAGACAGCATTTTTGCCTGATACATTTAATAATAGTACCAAAATGCCATTTTTTTACCTGTATGAAGCCAATACTTGAATTTGTCTAGAGGCTCAAATCATAGGTTTGTAACTTTCATTTCTTTAAAATTCCAAATTTTCTAAAACTTCCATTTTTTTAAACCTTTTTAAAAAGGTTTAATTTTTAAGTAAACCCTACACCCAACATGGGGCTCAAACTCACAACGCCAAGATCAAGAGGTGCATGCTCCACCAACTGAGCCAGCCAGGAGCCCCTAAAACTTCCATTTTTATTTTAGCATTTAATGTATGCTCAACATCCTCAGCCATCAAACGCAATCTCTCTCACTTTTCTTCTAACATGTTATCCACTTTTACTTCCTATTAACATCCAATTTTGCAAAGAACCTTTGGGCCAATACAGGATCAACCCAGAATAAGATACTGAAATAACAATCATCCACACTCTTGGAAAATAGTACATGTATGGATGACGAAACATGGGTCTTTTGTGTTTGTCTGGCTTTGGTTTCATGCTTCCATAGCTTCCCATGGCCTATACATCCTGTTTATGTCAAAAAAAAAAAAAAAAAAAAGGACTTAGTTTTTTTGAGAATAAACCCAAGGAAAGCAATAAGGTCAGACCAGAGTTGTCCTTAGTGCAGCTGGCCTCCAATGATTAAAAATTTGCCACTAAAAATCCATATAATGAATCATACAGATCCTAAGGTAACATGTACATTTGAAACAATGTATTTTGAAATACTTCATTTCTACTAATAAGCTACATTCTCTTGTCTATGCAACATATATTTCATTTTCCCACATCTGGCAGGGATGCTGAGGAGCAGGGGCTGGGTCAGAGTCCCAGATGACAGAAGGGA
Organism: Mirounga leonina; assembly: GCF_011800145.1. NCBI lineage: Eukaryota > Metazoa > Chordata > Mammalia > Carnivora > Phocidae > Mirounga > Mirounga leonina. The sequence goes on from NW_023270816.1 coordinate 8,044,027, forward strand.
AGCACAGGATACTGACAGACTGAATGAGCGGACGGAGGTAGAGACAGTTGGATGAATTTCCTTATTTTCACAATGCCCATTGAAAATGCCATGAAAGGTTACAATCTAAATAAAACCAAAGCAAAACCAGCAGGGTGGTACATGTCATGGGTAGATTTAGCACTGGACCTGGAGGCATGTAAAAAAGGGCAGAAGAAAGGCTGATAAATGTTTTTGTAAAGACGATGTGTGTCTAGTAACTGAGCTGACAACCTGTGGAACAGATGATCAACAGCTTCATTTTGATGCTGAGTAACTCTCTTCAAGACACTGACAAACAAATAGATAAAAGCCACAGCAATACCTCCTACTTCAATATCTTATTACCGGACCATAATGAAAAGGATTAGCTCCATTTGTGTTTCAATCCGTGGTGATGCAAAATATCAGCGACAAAATACGACTATCAATGATCATTCACTTTTCATCTTTTTTTTAACCTAGGAAAGTGAGGCTAGTTTCTCCCATCTCAGCAGAAATCTTGCAAGCATTGATAATGTAACACAATGGCACGCTACACTCCCCTTTTGGTTGCTGCTGTCTATAACACATATATCCAGTTTTTTTCTGATGGAGACTGTGTGTGTTATGTGTGTGTGTCTACACACACACACATATGTATGTAAATTTAAACTTTTTGTAAAACCACACAAACGTAATGGGCTCTCATGTCCTCTACACCCGGCTTCAACAATAATCAACTCATAGCCAATATTTTCCATTTGTACTCCCTACCCCTACTCACTCTCTTCTAATTTTGAAACAATCTCACACATCATTTCAATACATTCATATATGTCAATGTATATTTCTAAAAAACAAAAACTATTTTAACCACAAATGTTAGTGTTACATCCACAGAGAAATTAATCATTAGTTTTAATACCATCAACATCCAAATGTTGAAGTTTCTATTATTCAATGTTTTTTTTAATAGGTTAAATGAACCTAGACACAGGTAAGGTCTATATGCTGCAGCTGGAGTTGTGTGGTATTTTTCCTAGGTCTCTTTTATCCTATAAGTTCCCCTCCATCCCTTCTGTTTTCCCCATTATAATTTATTATTGAAGAAAACATACCTTTTGTTCTATGCTTTTCTACAGTCTGTATTTTTCTGACGGAATCCCTTTGGTGGTGTTTACCACGTTTATCTGCTCTTTGCATTTCCTGAAGACTGAAATTAGATCTAGAAACCTGAACAAATTGAGGTTGAATCTGGAGGTGGGTAAGCAAGGTTTAAAGTGGTACTGTGTTCTTCTGTCAAAAGGTTTATACCATCTGGCTGTCTCTCTGTTTGTGACATTGGTAGCATCTGTGATCCAACAATTACTAACTCATTAGGGCTTAAACAGAGCGGTTTCCTAATTCTGTAATGTCATCTTCATTTATTAGCTGAAATATTACAAAGAGAAACTTCGCTTCATCGACTCTTTGTCATATAAATAAGACAGAATAAATGCTTAATTTGTTTCCCTTTATTTACCAGTTTTCAAGTGAGTTGGTTCAGTGGCATTCCCCTGTAGGTGAGCAACTAAAAAAAATTAGTATTGTTATGAAATCACAGATTTGAAAAAATTTGATCTGTTTCTTCAATCGTAATTATAGGCCTAAGTTGGAGATATTGCGGGTTTGGTTCCAGACCACTGCAACAAAGCAAATACTGCAATAAAGTGAATCAAATTATTATTTTTTTTTTTACTTCCCAGTGCATGTAAAGGTCACGTTTACACTACACTGCAGGCTGTTAAGAGTGCAATTAGTGTTACGTCTAAAAACACAAGGTACATACCTTAATTAAAAAATACTTTATTGCTAAAAAATGCTAACCATTATCTGAGCTTTTTGCCGGTGGAGGGTCTTCTTTGCCTTGGCGTTGATGGCTCCTGACTGATCAGAGTGGTGGTTGCCGAAGGCTGGGGCGGTTGTGTCAATTTTTTAAAAATAAGACAACAATGACGTTTGCCACGTTGACGGACTCTTCCTTTCAGATGATTTTTCTGCAGTACACAATTCTGTTTAAGAGCAACCTACCCACAGAAGTACTTCTTTCAAAATTTGAGCCAATCTTCTCAAACCCTGCTGGTGCTTTACCAACTAAGTTTTTATCCTATTCTAGGTTCGTTGTTGTCATTTCAACAATCTTCACAGCATCTTCACCAGGAACAGATTCAATCTTCAGAAACAACATTCCTTGCTCATCCATAAGAAGCAATTCCTCATCCATTAAAGTCTGATCATGAGATGGCAGCAGTTCAGTCCCATCTTAAGGCTTCTCTTCTAATCCTAGTTCTCTTCCTGTTTCCACCACATCTGCGGTTACCTCCTCCTCTCAAAGTCATCCAAAAGGGTTAGAATCAACTTCTTCCAAACTCCTGTTAATGTTGATATTTTGGCCTCTTCTTGTGAAACACAAATATTCTTAATGGCACCTAGAATGGTGAATCCTTTATATAGGGTTTTTGATTTACTTTGCCCACATCCATCAGAGGAATCACTATGTCAAGTATAGCTTAGGGAATGTATTTCTTAAATAATTAAGACTTGAAAGTCAAAATCACTCCTTGATCCATGGGCTGCAGAACAGATGTTGTGTGAGCAGGCATGAAAACAATATTAATCTTGTAATACATCTCCATCAGAGCGTTTGGGTGACCAGGTACATTATCAATGAGAAGTAATATTAAAAAACAAAAACAAAAACAAAACTTTTTTCTCTGAGCAGGAGATCTCAACAGTGGGCTTAAAATACTCAGTAAACCATGTTGTAAACAGATGTGCTGTCATCCAGGTTTTGTTCTTCCCTTTATAAAACACAGGCAAAGTAGATTTAGCACAATTCTGAAGGGCCACATTGATGAGGGAAAAAAAGCAGAAAATGTTCACCTATAGCCCAGAAGGCTGACCTGTAGCCTGCGGAGTTCCTATAAGGATCAAATACACGCTGGCTGCTACATTCTTAAAGGGTCTCATGACTGCCTGTAAATCTCACCAACAGTTAATATCCAACCGAACGACGGGCACCAGAGAAATCTTGTGGAAGTTGTTTACAAATAGAAATTTGAAGACATTCATGATCCAATAATCCCTGCACATCCCCTCCCCTCCTGCTTGAGCACTAAGCATATAATAACCACCAGCTTCATACAGCAAAAGTGCAACTCCTTCTGCCCACGGGTCCTGTCCTCATGCTACTCAAATAAACTTACTAAGCTGCACTGTAAAAGGTCTCAGGAATTCTGTCCTGACCATGGCACTCAACAATACAACTATGATTCTGGAACAGCAAATGAGTACTGACTTCAACTTAAAATCACCAGCTTCATTGGACCCTAACAAGAGAGCCTGCTTTCCCTTTGAAGCTTTTAAGCCAGGCACTGCCTTCTCTCAGTGATGGTTTTCCAAGATGGCATCTTCTTCTAGGCGGTTTCATTTACATTGAACGTCTGTTGCTTAAGGTAGCCGCCTTCAGTAATTACCCTAGCAGAGTCTTCTGGAGGACTTGTTGCAGCTTCTCCATCAGCAGGTGCGGCTTCACCTTGCACTTTGACGTTATGGAGACGGCTTCTTCCCTTAAGCCTCCTGAACTCGCAAAGGTGCCAGCTTCACTGCCAGCTTCACTTTTCTTCTGCGGCCTCCTCACCTCTCCCAGCCTTCACAGAAGCGAAAAGAATTAAGGCCTTGCTCTGGACTGGCTTTGGCCTAAGGGAATGTTGTGACTAATTTGATCTATCCAGACTACTAGAACTTTTCTCCGTATCAGCAATAACGCTGTTTCACTTTCTTATCATTTGCATGTTTACTGGAGTAGCACTTTTAATTTCATTCAAGAACTTTTCTTCTGATTTCACAACTTGGCCAACTGGTGCAAGAGGCCTAGCTTTTGGCCCATCTTGGCTTTCAACCTGCCTTCCTCAGGAAGCTTAATTGTTTCTACCTTTCAATTTCAAGTGAGAGACATGTGGCTCTTCCTTTCACTTGAGCATTTGGAGGCTGTTGTAGGATTATTAACTGGCCTGATTTCAGTATTGCTGTGTTTCAGGAAATAGGGAGGCCCAAAGAGAGGGAAAGAGAAAGGCAATGGCTGGTCAGTGAAGCAGTCAGAAAACACACATTTATCAAGTAAGTTTGCCATTTCGTATGGGTGCAGTTCATGGTGCTCCTAAACAATTACAACAGTATCATCACAGGTCACCATAACAAATATAATAATATGGAAAGAGTTTGAAATACTGCAAGAATTACCAAAATGTGACACAGAGACATGAAGTGAGCAAATGCTGTTGGAAAAATGGTGCCAGTAAAACTTGCTTGATGTGAGGTTGCTGCAAACCTTCACTTTGTAAAACAAACAAATGCATTATCTGTGAAGTGCAATAAAGGGAAGGACAATAAAATGAGGTGTGCCCGAAAATAAATTATAATCATTAGACTCTAAAAAAGGAAGATGAGCAGAGACAAATTATTGGATTAATTTTCTTTTTTTTTTTTTAAAGATTTTATTTATTTATTTGAGAGAGAGAGAATGAGAGAGAGAGCATGAGAGGGGGGAGGGTCAGAGGGAGAAGCAGACTCCCGGCCGAGCAGGGAGCCCGATGCGGGACTCGATCCTGGGACTCCAGGATCGTGACCTGAGCCGAAGGCAGTCGCTTAACCAACTGAGCCACCCAGGCGCCTTGGATTAATTTTCTATTGGCCATAGAAGCAATAATTATGGTGGGTGGGAACAAAGATACAAGCCTAAACACCCACCTCTTAAAGCCAAATTGCCCTTGCTTCTGACCCTTTTTCCTGCCTGATCTTAATATTCCATAACGGGATCACCACCAACTAGTGTTACCTTCCAATCTGGAATAATTTTAACTCAAATTATAAACTGAAAAACTTGACTGCTCAATCTGAAGCTATGACAAGAAGGTGGGAAGACATCTTTGGAGCAGAAATGGCCTGAGCCATGGGCTAGCCCTGAAAAGAAGTTTAATCTGAGACTCCATTTTCCCCTATGCATCTGTCCTTCATTTCCTCAAATGTGCCAAGCCCTGTCCCCATCCATGGACCTTGCTGCTGTTTGCCCCGACTCTTCCCCACTCTTCCCTTGGCTGAGTGAGACATTCAGCCAATTTAAAAACACCTGGCCCACTAAGCACATGTTCTATATTCACTGCCCTGTCCCATTATCCTCTCGTTCAGTCTACTCTTACTCTCCAAATGCCATGGTGACATCTTCCATTTAGTTAGTGTCATCTTATCAAACTTCAGCCTCTGCAAGGAGACTACAAGCCCCATGCGGCAGTAACTATCTTCCACCCCTGTCCGTGTAGCACAGTCCCTGGCTCTGTGCAGATAAGACCTAACATGGGCCTGAGACTGCTCTCCCCCGAGAGGCTGCGTGCTTGCAAGGCTGGTCCTTGGCTGGCATCTGGGAACTCAACTCTGAAGTGGTCCAGTGGCCCCTGCACTAGGCTGCTTGTGCAGATGGTGTGGTTTATGGCAAATAGCCGCTTTCCTTCTAGAAGTCTGCAGTTTGGGACAGTGACAGGCAGAGGGTGCCTATGTAACCAGCCGCAGTAAAATCACGGTAGTATGAAGTCTCTAATGAGATTTCCTGGGAGACAGCACTTCCAACGTGTTTTCACAAATGTTGCTGGAGGAATTAAGAGCTTCCTGTGTGGCTTCACTGAGAGACGACCAACAGATGTATGTGCCAGGTCCCCCTGGTCTTTGCCTCGTGTGCCTTTCCCTTTGCCGATTTTGCATTGCCTCCTCTTTTGCTGTAAGAAATCTTAACCAAGGGTATGACTATATGCTGTGTCCTGGAGTCTTCCCAGCAAATCACCAAACTTAAAAATAGTCTTGCAAACCCCCAACACAGGACCTTCATCATTAGATGAATTAATCAGTGAGTCAGTCTTTGTCTAAACGTGATTTCATAGATAAGTAGATTTGTTGCTGGACACTGCCCAGTCCTGCATGATTGCAGATGGATGCATCCAAGTTGGAAAGCAAGTGTCCAAGCAAAAGGCTCCTCCTCTCAGTAGCCCACTGCTCCTATTCAAGTCCCCGATCTTCCTTGAGATGAGAGATGGGATTTATTTCTTTCTCTAACACTACCTTCATGTTTCTTCTTCCATCCAAATAGTTTAATGTCTATATTGTTTCCTGAAAAATTAGAATTTCTTTACATTTTGAATATGCTTTCCTAATTCTGACATCCTTCAATCCACCTACAATATAGCACCAGTTCCAGAAATATACCCTTGTGCATAGTATAACGTGGAACACTTTACATCAAAGTTATTCTCCCTAATGTGCTGGAAGACATGAGCTTACAAACATAAGGCTTTATTAGTACCTTCTTCTAATCATTTAACCAAAAAGGGAAGGGAAAAAAAAACAAAAAACAAAAACAAAAACAAAAAGGGAAGGGATTAATGGGTTCTAAAGGTAATTTCTTTTTTGGCTTCTTTATGTAAAAAGGCGAAGTCCTTTCTATGCAATAAATGGAGGTTATCACGTGACAGATATAAATGGTTATTAATATCATTAAAATGGCTCCAAAGTTTTAACAAAAACAAAGAGATAAGATGCTTCTTTGTGGGGCGCCTGAGTGGCTCAGTTGGTTAAGCGACTGCCTTCGGCTCAGGTCATGATCCTGGAGTCCCGGGATCGAGTCCCGCATCAGGCTCCCTGCTCGGCGGGGAGTCTGCTTCTCCCTCTGACCCTCCCCCCTCTCATGTGCTCTCTCTCTCCATTCTCTCTCTCAAATAAATAAATAAAATCTTTAATAAAAAATAAAAATTAAAAAAAAAAAAAGATGCTTCTTTGGATTTTTGTCAAGTCCACAGCCAATGATACCACTATTTTCAATCAAGGAGGAAAAACAGGGAGGAAATTAATGCCTTATTATTTTTCATGGAAACAGAAAAACAATCCTAAAATTCATGTGGACCCACAAAAGACCCCAAACAAGCCTAAGGGAATCCTGAGAAAGTACAATGACTGATTTCAAACTTTACTGCAAAGCTACAGTAATCAAAACAGTATGGTACCTGCATTAAAACAGATACAGACCAATGGAACAGAATCAAGAGCCCAGAAATAAACCCCCACATATACAGTCATTTAATAATTGACAAGAGAGCCTTATATTAAGACTCAATGACAAGATAGTCTCTTCAATAAATAGTGCTGGGAAAACTGAAGAACCACATACGGAAGAATAAAACTAGACCCTTACTTTACACAACTAACAAAAATTAACTCAAAATGGATTAGAGAGTTAAGACCTGAAACCATAAAACTCCTAGAAGAAAACATATGGAAAAAGCTCCTTGATGTTGGTCTTGGCAATGATTTTTTTTGGATAGTACACCAAAAGCACAAGCAACAAAAGCAAAAATAAACAAGTAGGACTACATCAAGCCAAAAAGTTTCTGCACATCAAAAGAAACAATCAGCAAAATAAAAAGACAACCTATAGAAAGAGAGAAAATATTTGCCAACTAGTTGATAAGGGATTAATGTCCAAAATATATAAGGAATTCATACAACTCAAAAGCAAAAAATAAACAATCCAATTAAAAAATGAGTAAAGGACTTGAATAGATATTTTTCTAAAGAACATATAAAACTGGTAGTCAGATACATGAAAAGAAGCTCAGAGAAAGACAAATACCATAGGATTTCACTCATATGTGGAATTTAAGTAACAAATTAAAAAAAACAAGACAAACAAAAAAACAGACTCCTAAATACAGAGAACAAACTGGTGGAGGGGATGAGGGATTAAGGGGATTAAGAGAACACTTACGGTGATGAGCACTGAGAAATGTATAGAATTGTTGAATCACTATACTGTACACCTGAAACTAATAACACTGTATATTAATTATACTTGAATTTAAAAAAAAAGGATGCTCAACATCACTAAATCATCAGAGAAATGCAAATCAAAATCACAATGAGATGTCACCACATACATGTTAGAATGACTATCATCAAAACAAGAAATAACAAGTGTTGGCATTTTTGTGGGAAAAAAAAAAGGAACCCTCGTGCACTGTTGGTGGGAATGTAAATCGATGCAGCCACTATGGAAAACACTATGGAGGTTCTTAGCATGATCCAGCAATCCTACTTCTGGGTATATATCCGAAGGAAATTAAATCACTATCCTGAAGAGATATTTGCACCCCCCATGTTCACTGCAACGTTATTCACAACAGCCAAGACATGGAAACAACCTAAGTGTCCATCAACAGATGAATGAATCAAGATGTGTTGTATGCACGCGTGCACATACATACACACACACACAGAGGAATATTATTCAGCCATTAAAAAAAGGAAATCTTGCCTTTTGTGACAACGTAAGTGGACCTTGAGGACCTTATGCTAACTTAAATAAGTCAGACAGAGAAAGACAAATACTATATGATGTCATTTATATGTAGAATCTAAAAAAGCCAAACTCGAAGAAATAGAGAATAGAATGGTCGTTGCCAGAAATTGCAGGGAGGGGAGATGCTGGTCGGAGTACAAACTTCTAGTTATAAGATGAATAAATTCTGGGAATCTAATATACAGCCTAGGGACTATAATTAACAATACTGTATTATACACTTGCAAGTTGTTAAGAGTGTAAGATCTTAAAAGTTATCACCACACACAGAAAAGGGGGGCGATGGCAGTGTTAACTAACCTTTTTGTGGTAATCATTTCTCAATATATGCATGTATGAAATCATCAAGTTGTACACTCACAATTACACATAAGTCAGTATCTCAATAAAGTTGAAAAAAATTTTAATGCCTTATAATAATTACCCCTGCCTTTTATCTATCTCACCTAAATAATTTCTTCCCACCCAAGTACATTCCCACTGAAAGAAGATTTGTCTATGACTTAAAAAGAGGTCATTTAATGAACCTTGACTGAATATACTGCCAGGATTCTGACGTACATAAATGATTATTTATTCCACATGAATTAACAGGTGAGGGGTACTTTGGTTGCAGAGAAGACATTGTTTCTAACATTCATAATTTGCATTTATCTGAAGGCAAATCCCACAGTGCTATATTTCTAAGCCAAAATAAAATTAAGTATGTGTTTTCCCTTGGCTGAGAACATCAATGAACATTTCTTTAACTGAGAAAGCCAAATAAAAACCTAAGCTGCTCAAAATGATAAGGATGAAAACAATGATTTTTGAAGTAGAACTAAAAGAATTAGCTTAAGTACACCACAGTTCACCCTTTCCATGACTCAGAAAACTATACCTCCAAAGTAAAGTATAAAATGGAAGGTTATGCAGTATAAAGGATTTAAGACTCTCACCTCTTTAACTCAAATGCAGTTGTAAACCCAAAGTAACCTGGTGGGAGACCCGGTTCTCCAGGTTCTAAGTTAGCAGACGCAAGCTCAAATACAGGCTATGTTCTTTAAGAAAGTCACTTACCCCTTTAAGCCTCCTTGGCCTCACAAACAAAAGACTGGGGCCAATGACAGTACTACCCCATAGGGGATAGGGGTACAGGGATATTTAAAGGAGTACATGCAAGCATCTGCACGCATACTACGTGACTGCAAATTAATTATTTAATAACATCCATCCAAAATAGTAAGCACTTTTATATCAAGAAATACTAGGTTTGGGGCGCCCGGGTGGCTCAGTCGTTAAGCGTCTGCCTTCGGCTCAGGTCATGATCCCAGGGTCCTGGGATCAAGCCCTGCATCGGGCTCCCTGCTCGGCGGGAAGCCTGCTTCTCCCTCTCCCACTCCCCCTGCTTGTGTTCCCTCTCTCGCTGTCTCTCTCTGTCAAATAAATAAGTAAAATCTTAAAAAAAAAATACTAGGATTTAAGATTTTGACAGAAATCCTATCATGCTGTTTAAATGTAATCTGACTTTACAAAACCTGTATTTACCTATATTTAGCAAATAATTCATCTGGGTGTTATTTCAGAAATAGTAATATTTTAGATATACCCATGAGTGTTTAAATTGAGAATAACAAACTGCCTAGCTAACCACCATATTAACAAGACTATGTAATTGACCACTCACCACAGAGGAACCCAGGCAGGTCTAAATTTAATAGCTTCCAGGCAGGACCACACAGGGATGGGTGCCAAAGGCTGGATGAAGTCAGTTAGCTACTGCAAAGGGCCAGAGGAATGTGGAGCTCAAGGCACATATCTAACGACACGCCACAGAGTGCAGAGGGTGAAGTCTGCAGAAGGCAAACCTCTGTATGAACTCGAGAGCTGTCTTGAAGAAGTAATCAGTGAATGAGAAGATGGGTAAAAACAGGAAAGGCGTAGGCAGCCTAGAGGTAAAGACAGAAGTAATCCAAGAAAGTTCAAGGTTTTGGCCTTGAAGACAGCTGAGACGGATGTAACTTTTGTGGATTATGGTGACATGGCTGAAATGGTTCGAGAGTTGGGATGGTTGATCTGGATTAAAGGCACAAGGACTGAGTAGCCATAGACTTTGAAAAGTAGCAGGTAGATTCAGTGTTATTAACGTGATCCACATGGTAACATTAACCAAATGACTGAAATCAAACTCTGCCCCTGAAAGTGAAAGTGGTTTCTCAAATGTTGGACAATAGCCACTGAATATAGATAAGCCTAATGCTAAATAAATACACTCTGCACCTTAGCCACAAAACACACAATGAATCCGTGGACAGACATTTCAGCTACCAAAGGGCAAGTACAACATTTAAAGTAATAACAACAAGAAAAATTTTAAATCTACTACTATACATTGAGGTTACTAAGTAAGTCATTTGATAAAATGTTAAAAAAAAAAAACTAATGATAAATACTGCCATAGAAATAAACCTTCTAGTAGTATACAATGTTTTAAGAAGGCTTTAAAAAATACTTCATAAAGGAAAGAAAATAGGGTTCACATGATGCAACAATGTGGCGAAATAGAAAGAATAGAAAAATGGACAAAAGAGAAACACACAGAAAGAGACTAATGTACGAAATACACAGACAGACTTTCTATCAATAAGCTCAGTGTTCAGTGTTTCACAACCAGGATTTAGATAACACAAGCAGGGTAACAACAGTCATTTCTTACGGCCATTTAATACCCTGGTGATATGCTCTTTTGGTATTCACATCAGCATTTTTATTTATCCAAGTTTAAAAGAATCATACCCTAAAAGTGAAAGTATACAAACCCCGTATGTTAGGGATTTCTATAAACCATTCCTTTTCACTTATCAAAAGGGATTTAAAAAGTCATGCACTCTTATACAAATTTGAAATGAAGAAAATGAAAGAATAGACAGTATTTTTCCTTCCTTATTAGAAAACATACCTTCTTAAAAATCTTTATTGTAAGTTGATCCAGAAACTGTGTTTTTCTAGACTTCCTCTATAAAAATATATTAATCACTATTTTACAGTTCTGCATTCAATGTAATTCATTTAAAAATAGTATCGAAGTCTTACTAAATCAGGTATTATACTGTGTTTTAGGATGAATCAAGGAACTTAAAAAACAGTAGGAAGATGAGCAGTCAGACAGATAACCATGCTGCGAGGTTGATAAAAGTACATCAACTGAATACAAAATGTGTCTAACACTATTAATTCTAAACACTGAGGTCCATTTATTCACTCAGGAAATATATATTGAATGCCTACTAAGAACAAAGCATAATCCTGTGGTTGAAATACAATAAATAATATCCTTAAGCTTATGGAGTTTTAAAATTCTCTTTTATACTGATAAGGCTAGCCAACAAGAATGAGTGACAAATTTAAAAAGACAAAGAAGGACTAGGAAACATCAAAGACGACTCCACCATTTCTAGCTTAGGTAACTGACAGTGATGTGAACCACAGGAGGTAATGAACAATTCACGGAAAAGAAAGTGGTTTTGGTTTGAGATCTGTGGAACTGCAGTTGCCTACGAGATTATCTATATGGTGATGTCTTGAGTAGGAAATATAAATCTGTAGCCCAAAAGAAAGCAGGGACTAAGAGGTGTATACTGGGAAGTCATCGTATTGATATCAGATTTACAGATGAATTAGATTTCCCAGGAATACTGCACTGCATCCTAGATGGCAAAAGAAAATGTTAATTTCCATCTTTGCCCTATGCTATTTTTTAAAATCATGGGAGAAAATTGTAGTATACACTGTCTCATTAAAAAGATTACGCCATTCTACATGAACAGACACTTCTCCAAAGAAGACACCCAGATGGCCAAAAGACACATGAAAAGATGCTCAACATCACTCATCATCAGGGAAACACAAATCAAAACCACAATGAGGTATCACCTCACACCTGTCAGAAAGATTAACATCAAAAACACAAGAGGGGCGCCTGGGTGGCTCAACTGGTTAAGCAACTGACTCTTGAGCTCGGGTCATAATCTCAGAGTCCTGGGATGGAGCCCTGTGTCAGGCTCCATGCTCACTGGGGAGTCTGCTTGAGGCTTCTCTCTCCCCTGTTCCTCTGCCCCTCCCACCTCACTCTGTCTCTCTCCAAAAAATTAAAAACACACACAAGAAACAGTAAGTGTTGGCAAAGATGTGGAGAAAAAGGAACCCTCATAACCTGTTGGTGGGAACGCAAACCGGTGCAGCCACTGTGGAAATCAGTATGGAGGCTCCTCAAAAAATTAAAAATAGAACTACCCTATGATCCAGTAATTCCACTACTGGGTATTTACCCAAAGATTATGAAAACACTAATTCAAAAAGATATAGGCACCCCTATGTTTATTGCAGTATTATTTACAATAGCCAAATTATGGAAGCAACCCAAGATGAATGGATAAAGAAGATGTGGGGGGCGCCTGGGTGGCTCAGTCGGTTAAGTATTGGCCTTCAGCTCAGGTCATGATCTCAGGGTCCTGGGATCGAGCTCCACATTGGACTCCCTGCTCAGCAGGGAGTCTGCTTCTCCCTCTCCCTCTGCCTACCACTCCCCCTGCTTGTGCTCTCTCACACTCTCTCTCTCAAATAAATAAATAAATAAATAAATAAATAAATAAATAAATAAATGAAAGGTGGGGTATGTATACACACACACACACTGGAATATTACTAAACCACAAAAAAGAATGAGATCTTGCCATCTGTAATGACACAAATGGATCTAGATAGAGAGTACAATGCTAAGTGAAATAAGTCAGTCAGAGAAAGACAAATACCATTATGATTTTACTCATATGTGTAATTTAAGAAACAAAACAAACAAGCAAAGGGGGGGGAAAAGAGAGATAAAGCAAGAAACAGACTTTTTTTTTTTTTTTAAATGTGCAGTTAGCCACTGTATAGTACAGACTCTTAACTACAGAGCACAAACTGGTGGTCACCAGAGGGGAGGTGGGTGGGGGTAGGGGTCAAATAGGTGATGGGGATTAGGGAACGCACTTATCATGATGAGCACTGAGTAACGTATAGAATTGTTGGCTCACAATACTACACACCTGAAACTAATATAACACTGTATGTTAACTATACTGGAATTAAAATTTTTAATAATAATAATAAAGATTATAGTAACATTCTAGAAAAATGCAAAGCAGGTATACATTTTTTCAATTGGACTGTACAGTAAATCTTTTGATCAATCTCCTCTTTATTCAAATCATCAAGATTCAAAACCACAGTCACAGAAAAGCATTTTGTGACAAGCAATATCCTAAGATGCCCCCAATATTTTCTCCTGGTGTACACACCCTGCATAACATGCAGGACTGTGAATATGATGGATTTTGCTCCCGTGATCAGATTATGTTACATTGTAGACTGGCCTTAAGATAAGCAGATTATCCAGTTGGGTCTGACCTAATCACACAAGCCATTTTAAGAGCAGAGAATTTTCTCCTGCTGGTGGAAGAAGAGGAAGGCCAAGATTCAAAGCACAAGGAAGATTCAAAGTGCCACTACTGAGTGGAAGATGGAGAGCCCTGTGTCAAGGAATGCAGACAACTTCTGGGAGCTGAGAGAGGCCCCAAGCTAACCGCTGGCAAGGAAATGTGGACCCCAGTCCCACAATCACAAGGAACTGAATTCTGTCAATGACAATAATGAGTTTGGAAGCAGAGGTTTCCCCAGTGTCTTCCCCAGAACCTCTAGATGAGAATTTAGTATGGTGAACACCTTAAGGTTAGTCTTTGTGATAATGTGAGCAAAAGAAAAAGTCACACAGTGCCAGAATACTAGTCTACAGAACTATGAGTTAATAAATGGGCACTGTTTTAAGGCACTAAATTTGTAGTAATTTGTTATGCAAAAATAGAAAACTAATATACTTTTGGGGAAGTTGGATTATTTTTATTATGATTCCAGCTAAGTAAATAGGAATTTTAATACAGTTCCCAAACTATGTTACCCATAACAAATTTAACAAAATGTATCACCGCCAACAGCTGTCAAAGATGTAGACATTTTGTTCCTTAACTGAAGTACAAACTCAGAAGACTGTACCTCTCTACTTTCCCAATCTCGTATTAGCACCAAGAGGCTGAGAGAAACAAGCACAAAAGTTCTCCAGGAGTATGTGCATGGTTATGAGGGAACATACCAACTGGCAGTGAAACATTCCTGAAAAGTTATAATCTGTGGAGACAAGTATTTCTTAAACTAGCTTCTGTAACACTCCCAGCAGAGCAAAGCAAGCATCCAATCCAAGATTCCCTGAAGAGCAGAGGCAAAAGACCCTATTAGGTTCTCAGTTATGTGACAGCAAGATTAGGAAAAGACATTCCAAAGAGAACAGCATAAAGCAGATGTATTAGTCAGCTTGCAATGTCACAATAAAATACCACAGACTAGGAGACTTAAAGAACAGGAATTTATTTTCTCACGGTTCTGAAGGCTGGGAAGTCCAAGATCAAGGTTCCTCCAGGGTTTGGTTCCTGGAGAGGCCTCTCCCCTGGCTGTCCTGACACAGTAGAGAGAGCACTAGTCCTCTGGTATCTCTTCTTATAAGGACACTAATCCTATGGGATTAGGGGCCTACTCTTATATTATTTATGATAATATAATATTATGATATCATGATATTTAATTACTTCCTTACTCCAAATATGGTCACATTGGAGGCTAAGGCTTCAACATATGAATTTTGGGGGAACACAGTTCAGTCCATAGCAGCAGAGATTTCTAATCTAAATATCTTAAATCATTTCAGTTGTGATACACTATTCTCAAAAAAGGTATTTTAAATTTGCTTAAATTTTAAAATAGCAATGAATGCAAAAAAGTGGGCAGATGTCATAAATTTAAGGGTTAGAGTGTTAAATACCTCATAGAGTAAGAATAAGTGGTTAAAAGATATTAACATCAAAGACTCAATTAGCAGACATAGCAGGTACATAGATGAACAGCCCAAGGAGGGGGGCAGGGAATAAGCCTATGAAAAGTTAGAGAGCAACAGTACTGAGAATCAGCTTTTTTTTTTTTTTTTTTTTTTAAAGCATATGGCTTCACTAGTGAATTATCTCAAATATTTAAGAAGAAAATAATACCAATCCCACACAAAGTTGAGAGGGTAGGCGTCCCAACTTTTCTTATGAGGCATTTTACCCTGATATCAAAGACCAATACGCCTCATGAACATAGAGCAAGAATCCTTGACAAAATATTAGGAAATTAAATCTAACAACATATATAATAAGGAATATGCAGCACAATCAAGAGGGTCTTATCTTAGGAATCTGAGGTTTAAGATCCAAAAAGCAACTTACATGATACACCCAGTTGATAAAGTACAAAAACCCTATCATCATGTAAATGGATACAAAGAAAGTTGTATGACAAAATCTAATATCTATTCATGATATAAACTCCCAACAAAAACAGAGACTTTCCCAACCAGATAAAAGACATCTATGAAAAATCTACAGCAAACATTATAGTTCATTGTGAAAAACTGAATGCTTTTCTCAGACAAGAAATAAGGCAAAGATGCCCGCTCTCACCCATTTCCATTAAACATTGTACTAAAGGTTCTAGCCAGCATAATGACACCAGAAAACAAAGAAAGGAAGTAAAAGCACACAGATTAGAAAGGAAGAAGTAAAGCAGTGTTTATTTACAAACAACATACATAATCTTATAGGAAGAAAATCCTAAAGAATCTACAAAAAATTATTAGAATAGCTTATTTAGCGAGGTTACAAGCAAATATTAAAAAATCATTTATTTTTTCTAAATACCAGTAATAGTAAAAAAAATGAACATAAATGATAGCACCAAAAAGAATAAGATACATAAAATAACTAACAAAATAAGTTTATCCACTCCCTGAAAACTAAAAACACTGCAAATACAAACTAAAAAACATTTACATGGAGAGATATGCCATGTGCATGGATTACAAGACTCAGCATCAATAAGATGTCTATCCTCTCCAGAATGATCTACAGCTTTTTGTAAAAAGCTGGTAAGCTGATCCAAAAACTTACCTGGATTCAGAAGACCTAAAATAACCAGAACAATTTTGAAAAAGAGAAAGAGAAGACTTACGTATCTGAGATTGACACCTACTATAAAGCTAGGGTAGTACATCTTACAAACAAATAAATTAATCATATACTTATGGCATATAATTAATGCCACTCTACCTGAAGTGGTTTAATCATGCATTTCCAAAATAAAACTTTTCCAAAACCTTCTCCTTAATAGTCTCTGTCATCTCTATAAATGACAACTCCATTCTCTCAGTTGCCTAGGCCAAAACCTCTTTTTTTTTTTTTTTTTTTTTTTTTAGATTTTATTTATTTATTTTGACAGAGAGAGACACAGCGAGAGAGGGAACACAAGCAGGGGGAGAGGGAGAGGGAGAAGCAGGCTTCCCGCCGAGCAGGGAGCCCGATGCGGGGCTCGATCCCAGGACCCTGGGATCATGACCTGAGCCGAAGGCAGACGCTTAACGACTGAGCCACCCAGGCGCCCCAAGGCCAAAACCTCTTGAGTCATCCTTGATCCTGTCTCACTCACCAGGTCCAACGGGCTCCAAATCTAGAATTCAACCACTCAAAACCTTTATTCCTACTCACCAGGTTCTAGCCACATCATGGCTCATCTATGCATTTCAGTACTTTCCTGAATCTTAAATAGTTTCCATGCTAACACCTTTACCCTCCTTCATTCTATTCTTTACACAGCAACAGAGGAATCCTGCGAAAATTTAAATCAGACCACATCACCCTACAGCTCGAATGGGTTCCCATATCATTAGAGTAATAGCCGCCCCCGCAAACAACCCCCTTGGACTTCACTTCTCTACTTTCCCTCTTGCTCACTTCACTCCAGCCACCTTAGTCAGACACCCCAGGAGCGCTGCCTCAGGGCATTTGCATGTGGGTGCCCTTGCCTGGGACGCTCTTGGCCCACTCCCTCACCACCTTCAGGTCTTGACCCACAGTCATTCTCTCATCGAGGGCTCCCTGGCCACCTTTTCTAAAACTGCCAATGATGCCACCTGAAACAAACGAATGCACAAAAAGTCTCTTCTCCGCTTTATTTCTTCCTTTGGTGTACATATATAGCCAACATACCAGTTTTATTTTCTTCACTACTTCATTCCCAGCCTAGAACACTGCCTGGCATATAATAAATACCTAACACATTATCTACTGAATGAATGAATGTGTATGTCTTTTTAAAACTCCTAATTTTAAAAATCGGCAAGTTAATTTTTTAAATAAATAAGCATATGGTTCAAAATAAGACTTGGTTAAATCATGTAAGACTGGAATTTGGACAGAAGAGTATGAAAGAAAACACCAGAAAACAGAAATAATGACAAAAGCATAATGTTTATTGCTGTAAAAGTACCGATACTTATTTTCTGGTGTAACAAATTAAGGTGTTTCAGATGCTTTGGAAATAAATCTTTGAGAAGAATTATGATGCCCACCTTTCACTGTAAACTGAAATAACTGAAATTATTGGCAGACTGCCAAAATTTTTTTAACTCAGGTATGTTATTCATAAGAAAACTACATATGTTTGCAAAGTCTAAAAAACCATATGGGTACCTGGGTGGCGCAGTCAGTTAAGTCCAACTCTTGGTTTCAGCTCAGGTCATGATCTCAAGGATGTGAGATCTGGTCCTGCACCCGGCTCAGCGCTCAGCGTGGAGTCTGCTTGGGATTCTCTCTCCCTCTGCCTCTCCCCCAGTGTGCGTGTGTACGCGCTCTCTCAAATACTCTCAAATTAAGAAATAAATCTTTAAAAAACCTAAAAAACTATAGTCATAGAATTTGGGCATTATTTTAATAGCCATCAAATTATAACCATTATTTACCAAATGCTGCTGCAGAGGTAGGAGAAGCATTTTTTTAAGTCAGTGAATTTTTACTTCAGAAATAACTAATATTTCTGGGGATAAAAATGAAATCTAATAAAAGTTGACAATCTGGTCTTTGACAATTAAAATAGAAATATGCATTTAGGAAAAAAATACACCTTACACTGCTGCACAATATGATCTTTATAATGTCTCTTAAAATAGGGAGTGAGAGAAATAGATTCATATCCCCCACAGAGAGAGAAATTGTGAGCAACTGTTCTTGCAGAAAGGTAAAAGAAAAAAAACTTCTCTAACAAATAAAAGCTCTCAGTTTTAGTCTTCTAAAAGGATCATTTTTAAAAAAATCTAAGAGGCATCATTCATCAAGGAGTTCACCAAAGACTACAACTCTGACAAGATGATTTCTTTAGCCTGCTCTCCAAATCTTGACTTAACTGCTCAACAAGTCTTGATTCTATCAACACAGCATCAAACCCGTCTGCGAGCACAGAACACCAGGGCCCTCTGTTCCTCAGGATGCTTCCATATTTCAGAACTGTACCCGTCTGCAGGAACAGAGCAAGCTGCCCATGAGCTGTAACACTGTGATGTCTGCAAATTCAGCAGAAAACCAACACAAAAATCGATAGGTCTACTCAGGGTAAGTAAGGTCAAGATGCCTCTGACTTCAATGCTGAAAGAGCTTCTAATATTTACAAATAGTAAGGTCCTAACTCTTCTCAAATACTGTTGACAACTGATAAATGAAATTAGGTCAATAATCATGAATATGAAGTCATAAAAGACCAACCATATTAACTTCAATTCTAGATTTAAACCCAGGAAATCCCTCCCTCAACATACAAAATTTTATCAAGTATTCAAATTAGTTTCACGGCGCCTAGGTGACTCAGTCAGTTAAGCATCCAATTCTTGACTTCAGCTCAGGTCATGATCTCAGCATCGTGAGATTGAGCCCCCCCCCCCCATCGAGATTCATGCTAGGCACAGAGCCTGCTTAAGATTCTCTCTCTCTCTCTCCCTCTGCCCCCCTCCCAACTCATGCTCTCCCTCAAAAAAAAAAAAAAAAAAAAAGTTTCTACAAGTCACATATGAAGTTTTTCATTACTTTTCAGTGCCACTGTATATTGTTTCAAAATGCCGTTAGAAATTTAAATGACTTAAATGTTATAATGCAAGTCAATTATATCAGATAAATAGACTTGCAAAAAGAAAGCATATTTTCTAATGTAATTGCACTAAAAAATAAAATTAACACTCATATGATTTCTCTCTATAAGGCTACTGTCAGAAAAAGCAAACATATTCTCTCAAAGCTGTTCCTCAGCAACAGAACTAAATAACTAAACCAGCATGGCAATCATTAATTTACTAGACACACAATAGCTATTTAATAATAAAAACAATTATAATGCTTAAAATATTTCAAAAGCTACAAACCAAATGTATATTCAGATTCAAATGTAGGGTGTAGTACCATGAAGAAATCATGTGTTACTAAATCTATATCCATGAAGAAAAATAATGAATTTGACCTTTTCAGATCAACACGTGAAAGGTCTTGATTATCCCAACTATTTTACATTTAAAAAGACGCTAGTATTAGCTCTTCTTCAAGATAACTTTCAGATAGGGCGCCTGGGTGGCTCCGTTGGTTAAGCGACTGCCTTCGGCTCAGGTCATGATCCTGGAGTCCCGGGATCGAGTCCCGCATCAGGCTCCAGCCTGGAGTCTGCTTCTCCCTCTGACCCTCCCCACTCTCATGTGCGCTCTCTCTCATTCTCTCTCTCTCAAATAAATAAATAAAAATCTTTAATAAAAAAAAAAGATAACTTTCAGATAAATATTTTTAAAACTACAATTTGAAACAAAAATGAAAAAAAATCTAGAGAATATAAAAGAAAATTCCTTGTCATTCTTAACCATTAAGAATGTGACCCATTTCAGCAACCTGAGTCACGTGAGAACAAGAGTTTGCCACAGTCAAATCCTTGGATTCCCCATTACCTGGCCTGGCACAGTGTAAGTTTAAATCAGTTGTTCTCAGCCAGAGCTGATCTTGTTCCCAGAAGGACATGCGGTGGTGTCTGGAGATATTCTGTATTGTCAAGGCAAGACAGGAGGACCAGGGGCCGGGCACCGGCATCTAACCAGTATAAGCCAGGGACGCCACTGTGTAGCCTACCATGCTCAGGATGGCCCCGCAACAAAGAGCTACCCACACAAAGTGCCAACGGTGTTGAGGTTGGTTTCAATAACTTTTGCTGAAAGAATGGATACTTTAGCTTCCCCACATGTAGAGGTTTTAGAAGAATATAAACAAATGAGAAAGAAGGGGGGGCAGTTGAGGGAGAGGGAGGGGGAAAATAAAGAGGACAGTCAGATGTTAAAAGAGCAGCCTAGTGACTCCCGTGAAGACGTGTTACAAGAAATGTAGCTGAAGATGTCCATATAATGCTGATTTCAGTGTCTTGGCATCTGTAATTTATGACTCCCAGTAATCATGTCAAACAGAAGGCCTATGAAATTATGGCAATTAAAAATCACTTAGGGGATGTTATAGGTTGAATTGTATCCCCCCCAATTCATATATTCCTGTTCTAACCCCCAGGGTTAGGGGAGATGGAATTAGTTGAAATGAGGTCCTGCAGGAATCGCATGGGCCCTAATCCAGTATGACTGGTGTCCTCATACAAATAACGCCACACACACAAGGGAACACCACGTGAAAATGGAAGCAGGGATCAGGGTGACAGTGCTACAAGCCCAGAACACCCAACATGACCAGCAAACCTTCAGAAGCCAGGAGAGCAGCCTGGAACAGATTCTCCCTCACATCCTCAGCAGGAACCAACCCTGCCAGTATCCTGATTTCTGGCTCCTGGCTTCCAGAACAGTGAGAATAAATTCCTGTTGTTTGAGCCACACACAGTTTGAGGTACTTTGAATGGCAAAATGAAGCCTAGGTATGTCCTCTTGAGAAAGGTCTCTAGGACCTACACAGTCCTCTATGGGCTGATGGGTCCAGGGGCCTCACTTCAGCTCCTCTCTCCACACAGCAGGGAACACCAATGGCATGAGAAGTCTAATCATGATTTGTTTGTTGCTAAACTAATTTATTTAATGCTCTGGTAATAAATTCATGATTACTTGTCTAAAACAAAGATACGAAATACCCTAGTTCAAATAATCATTTGGAGTTCATTAGGCTTTCTTGAGAGTATTTTCCACTTCACGTAGACAAAGTATTATTTATAATTGAAAAACACACACACACACACAGAAAAAAAGGTCACTTGGGAAGTCATCTAGATTGAGAAGTGCTGCCAGAGTTTTCCAGAAACCTAGAGTAATTTCCCAGCCTGGGGTCCGTCAACTCTGTGTAAATGAGCTCCGAGGGCCCCAGGAACTCCCTAAGGTGTCCATGAATTTTGCATTCTTGAACATATGCACATTTTTCTGGGGAAAGGTCACAACATGCTTATCTCAGATTCTCAAAGCACTCTATGGTCCTATCAACTAAATTAAAACTTAATCCTTTTGCTTCAGTAATGCCCTAAAGCTCATATACCATATATGCTTACTCTGCTGAGCTGAGATTTTGGATTGACTTTTTTAACCAAGTAAACCATTTCTATGCAATGGTCACCAAATCTGATAAACTAAATTTATCACATTCTCACAGAAGACTGATTTATCTTTTTTTTTTTTTTTTGCTTTAACATTTGAAACATTGTATTAACTGAAAGTTCCCTGAAAGGTGCCTATTTTCTTTGACCGTATGATAATTCAACAACTCTCTACCTCTGTAAATTACACACTGAGAAAAGAAGTAAACTTGAAATGCAAGTTATGTTTCAGAAATTCAGGATTTTATTTTAAATTCATCCAAATATGGTATTTCTCCTCCTGCAATATGGACTTTAAAAACACACGTGTATAAAATATTACTGTCAAAGTAATTTCAGTACTGACTATAAAAGAATGGTATTTAGAAATGAAATATCCCAAAACAAAATACAAGGAAAACTTCTTCATAAGATACATGTGTATTTAGTAATAAGGTCTAGATGTTAATTCTCAAATATATTAGGAACAAGGGCACAAAGAAGTATCGACTTTGAGTACCAACAAGGCAAAGTGAGTACAGACATCCTCCTGCATCTGGCTGGGCAGCAAGTGCCTGTTAACACAGGCAGGATTTGATGCTCCTCAGAGAAGCCCCCACATCCCCTTGAAGCCTGAACCCAAAAGAAAAAAAGTCCTCTCAACATACCCAGATAAGAAGGGGCTGCCCCACCACCACAGCAGAGAGATGGAGAGAAAATGAATGAGAAAAAATGTGTATGCCCGAGCCAGCACAGTTCATTCAGAAAGCCCTGCTGTGGAGAAAAAGCTCCATAAGGAATTACAGAGAATGTTATTTGGGTCCCAAGTTGAGTAACACTCAATAAAGCTGATTTAATCCCGAATGGAATTTTAACAAATAGAGAGGAAGAGAAGCAAGAAGAAACAAAATGAAAAGGGAGATAAGGAGCAGGATAAAAATCTAAGAGGAAAGTGAGCAGGACAACTCATAGCCCATGTGCAGATTATTTGAGTGTCAGCTATTCCGTATACTAAAGTTTTAATTACACACTTCCACTGAATGTTTCCATGTGATGGCATGGAATTCTGCACTTTAGGCAATCATTACAAACATAACTACTTCTATTTATTCCCACTGTAGAGATTGGAATACTGAGGCAAAGAGAAGTTAAGTCACACGGTGGGTAGGTAGTTTAGCCTGATTCCAGTGTTTGGTTCTTAATCACTGTGTTATAATACAATACATCTCTGTGTGTTGCTTAGGTACCTAAAAACTATACTTTCTATAGGAAA
This sequence comes from Mirounga leonina, assembly GCF_011800145.1. Classification (NCBI taxonomy): domain Eukaryota; kingdom Metazoa; phylum Chordata; class Mammalia; order Carnivora; family Phocidae; genus Mirounga; species Mirounga leonina. The sequence continues at coordinate 8,067,252 of NW_023270816.1, forward strand.
GCCCTTTCAGCTCCAAATATCATAATTAATTAAAGGTTCAGTACCTACTATATGCAGAGCTCTCACAGGAGGGAAAAATTTATTCAATAGCGTTTTTGTACCAAACAACCAATAATATATTTATGTACAAATTCTTATTATCCAGGCCGTTTTAAATTATAATCCTTACTTTTGATCACTACATCCATCAAACATTTCCTTTCAAATCTGAGGAAGCTAAAACGTACGTAAGAAAGTATTTTGGGAGCGCCTGGATGGCTCAGTTGTTAAGTGTCTGCCTTTGGCTCAGGTCGTGGTCCCAGGGTCCTGGGATCGAGCCCCAGTGGCTCCCTGCTTGCGGGGAGCCTGCTTTTCCCTCTCCATCTGCCCCCCTCCACCCCCCCACTTGTGTACTCTCTCTCTGTCAAACAAATAAATAAAATCTTAAAAAAGTAATTTTATTCAAAAAAAAAAAAAAAAGGTATTTTTATTGCATCTTTATCCATGCTAGAGTATTCCTACAAGCTCTGTCACACTGACCTGCCGGCCTCTCCTCCCTCCCTTACCAGTCTTGCTCTTCCAGGGCCATGAGCACATTCCTGCCTGGGCAGTTCCCTCGGACTTTTCTGTTCTCTTTTCCTTCCTTCCTCTTCCTCTAGATTTAACAAGACTTCTTCATTACCATTCTTCAGGTCTCAGCTCATATGTGGCCTCTATAGAAAAGTCTGCCCTGACCGCCCTGTCGAGGCTGGCTGGCCCCACCACCCCACAGCCATTCTCAATCCCATTACTGGTGTCCCACTACTGGAGATTATCTGAATCATTTATAGGATTATCTGTTCTCTGTTGACCCCAACTACAACATAAGCTTCAGGAGAACAGGCATTTTATGGGTTTGACTCTTTTCTATACAATACGTGAACCAGTGTATGGTGCCCACAGGATGCTCAAATATTTGTTGAATGAATGAACTTTTCCACAGTTCAGCAAAAAAGACCTTACAAACTGATTACATTTCACTTTCTTTAAGAATAAAGAGCAGCAGTAAAACTAGGGTCCAAACCTACCTTTAACAGGTAAATTGGTTTTGTTTCACATTTAGAAACTGGAATAGTCTGTGATTTTTCAAATGGAATACAAGAACCTCACGGGGGACACAAAAAGGTATTCTGGTGGGTATATGAAAATCAAAAGATAAAGATGAGGTATTCTTAGAATGTCAACATCTATTTGGGGTTGGGAGTTGGGCAAGAATTAAACTATGGACGCAGAACCCAAGCACACTTTTACCCTTCCTCTGACATCAGGAGTGCTTGGGACTCTCATTATAACCACCCAGGCCACAGAAAAGACAGGATTATAAGGAAGGAGACTACTGTGCCTCTGTGCCTGGGGTAAATAGTACCATTATTATGTAGCCCTCATTTCTCAGCTGAATCACTGTTAAGTACTAATTAGGGCAAAGTTTCTTCCTGAGTTGGGCCAGTTTATCTTCAGTTCAACCCAAGATCTGGGAGATATTCTACATGTGCAAGCCATTTTAGAAATGAATACTTTACAAATTCAGTGCAAGTCCATTATCACAGGAAATACAATTCTAAAAACATAGCTCACTGCCAGAAGTCAAACACATAAGTTCAAATATGAAGTACAGGATATATATACTATTTTTGACAAAAAGTAACTATATCTTACTATGGTGGGTATAATAAATACATACATACATACATAAATATAAAATAAGATGGGTATGTGCATGTTTATCAGACAGACAAAAATAATTTCAGATCTTGGTTCTGCCACAAACAGGCAGAATAATTTGGCAAGTTAGGTACCCCTTCTAACATGTTTTCTGATCGATAAAGTAATTATATAGCCATCTCATGCTCTGATGAGAATTAAAAATAGTACATGTAAAGGATGTAAAACTTGGCTCAAAGAAGTGGTAGCTATAACAAAGACACAAATGAAGACATACATGCCCGTGGAGACACCAACTCACACCCCCTTCACTTCCCCCCCACCCACCCTGACCACACAGGCTGGGCTCGCACTCTCTCCTGGAAACTCTGAGTATTCAAATAGAAGGGATTATTCTTTGTGATTTTGTAAAAGAAATTAAAATTAAAAATCTCTTTGCCATAAAACACTTATCTGAAATTTTTCTCCCCCCAAAATCCTTGAAAAAAAAAATCCTCAACTCAAATCCCTATCCTTCAGAATAAGTATTTACAGTCAAGACTGTTACACAGTGGATTTTCAAGCAAAGGTTTCCTAAGAAGCCCAAGACTGTTTTGCAAAGCAGGGCTGTTGAGAGAGCCAAGAAATGCGAGAACGAGTGCCTGCTCCCTGCTGCACAAAAGACTGGCAGCTGAGCCACGAGGCAGCCTCGGCTCTCAGGTCCTGTTTCAGTTCAGCCCACACAAATTCAAGAGTGAGAACATGACTGACAAGGCCCCTCTGACACTCCTGATTAGACAATGAAAGGTTCTGACAAGAAATGTCTTTCTGATAAAACAGGGGTTATACAGAAATTTTTAAACAATCTTTTCTCAAACGAAGTCAGACTTAATAGTTAGAAATATCACCAATGGCCGCCTGCCTCGGAATATTCCAGGCCCGTATGAGCTAGATGTATGCCCTGCAGTCAGGTTATCACCTTGTCCAGTCAACTCACTAGGTGAACCACTGCCCCAAAAAGCATTCTATCCTGCACTCTCACAGTACACTGCATACTTCCAATTTGTTAAGTCATTATTTCTAACTATTTAACAAACACCAAGATTAAGTTCCATACAATCTGTCCCTCATTTTCTGATATGTCCTTATAGGTTACTATTAAGTAATTGGCTGACTAGGAGCTTCTCTGACACCTAATAGGTCTTATTTTAATCTAAACATTTTATCTTGCACTTACCAAGTAGAAATGCAATAGACAAAACCAGGGTTTCTTCATGGGAGAGAAAAACTAATCCTCCCCAACAATCTTAACTAAAGAGAAACAAAAGACTAGAATTGGGCTTATACTAAAAATTTTCTTCAAAGTATGTAAAAAATTATGACATTATCATCATAGTGTGTCACAACAATAGGAGAGTTTATACTGCGGTCTATATACCTTGAGAAGTTAGGGATTTCCTTTAAGAAATAAAATGGCTGGGCGCCTGGGTGGCTCAGTTGGTTAAGCGACTGCCTTCGGCTCAGGTCATGATCCTGGAGTCCCGGGATCGAGTCCCGCATCGGGCTCCCTGCTCAGCAGGGAGTCTGCTTCTCCCTCTGACCCTCCCCCTCTCATGCTCTCTCTCTCTCTCTCAAATAAATAAATAAAAAATCTTAAAAAAAAAAAAAAGAAAGAAAATGGCTAACATTCCAGGGGAAAGATGCAAAAGTATGTATTAAAGACATACAACAGACAAAAATATCTTGTGACAAGAATCATTTTATTGAATCAATCCTATTTCCAAGTTTTAAAAAGCAATATATCTAAAAATTCTGAGAATATTTTATCAATGTATAACTTCACTTCTCAACAAGAGATACAAAATTAGGATTGTTAAGAATTAACATGGAATACAAAACCAAGGTCTCAGAAACAGAAGCAATCTGGAAGTCACCAAATGCCTCATTTTATAAAGGAAGCGGCCAAGGCCAAGCTAAGTGGCCAAGCAGGTGTGCTAGAAAAGTAAAACCCAGATGCCCCACATCGTATTGCAACATCATTTCATCTAAAGAATTCTGACTGTTTGGATTTCTTCATTAAAAAAAAAAAGGCACTCCTCCTGGCCCTTTGTCAAGTCTCGGGGCAGCTTTCAGATGGTTCCAAACTGTTGCTGGTGACGCAGACACTTCTGTCTCTGACGTGACAACATGCGGCCGGGTTCTTACTAACTTCTTAGTTCAAAAGACTGCAAAGGAAATACCTTTAACAGGGCCAAGGGTATCTTTAAACATAATGAACTGTTCACACCCCTCCAATAATATATAGGTACTGAGGGGGAAAAAATGATAGTGATTCTCACTGAAATACATTCAAGTCTCACAGAACAAGCGCCAAACTATTCAACTCTTTTACAGAATTTTTTTTGAGCAGTTTTAGGTTTCACAGTAAAACTGGGAGGAAGGTTCAAAGAATTTCCATACACCCACCCCCGCCCCACCCTGTCCCACCCCTGCATAGCCTCCCCCACTATCAACGTCCCCTGCCAGAGTGGTACGTACCTAAGTGACAATCAAGGAGCTTACGCTGACACAGCCTTCCCACTCAAAAGTCCAGGGCTGACATTAGGGCTCCCGTGTACATTCGTGCGTTTGGGCAAATGTATAATGATACGCATCCATCATTATGGGATCATACACAGCACTTTCACTGGCTTAAAAATCCTCTGTGCTCCACCTATTTCTCTCTCTCCACACAGCCAACCCCTCATCTTTTTGCTGACTCCATAGTTCTGCCTTTTCCAGAATGTCATATAGTTAGAATCATACAGTATGTAATCTTTGCAGATTGTTTGCTCTCACTTAGTAATAATATCCATTAAAGTTCTTCCGTGTCTCATCATGGCTTGATAGCTCTTTTTAGCACTGAATAATATTCCACTGCTATTTTCTTAGATTTTCTTCTAAGTATTTCATTTTGGGGGGTGCTAATGTAAATGGTATCAGATTTTTAATTTAAAATCCCCTTGTTCATTGCTGGTACACAGGAAAGCAACTGATTTTCACATTTTAACTTTATACCCTGCAATCTTACTACTATAGCTTATTTATTCCAGGAGTAGTTTTGTTGATTCTTTCAAGTTTTCTACATAGATATTCATGACATCTGTGATAGAAGACTTTTATGTCTTCCTTCCCAATCTGTGTACCTTTATTTCTCTTTCTTGTCTTATTGCATTAGCTAGAACTTCCAGTACAATGTAAAAAGGGAGTAGTGAGAGGAAACATCCTTATCTTGTATCTGATCTTAGTGAGAAAACATCAACTTTCCCATCATTAAGTATGATGTTAGCTGTAGGGTTTTTGTAGGTAGTGACAATAGCAAAAATGGCAGAGCAGGGAGTTCAAAGGGCCTGTCCCTCCACAGAAATTCCAAAAAATGATCAAAAACTGTCCAAATCAACTTTGTCAGAACTCTGAAAAGTAGTCAAATGTTTACAGCAATGAGAGATACTGAGTCCAGAAAAATTCAACCTAAAAAGAGAAGAAGAGCTTTGCACATTTTTACTTGCTCTTGCCCTGTCACTTCCCTTGCTCAGCAGTGGTCTTGAGGATGGCAGCCCATTCCCAGTGTAGGACCCTGGTCACTGGTTCCAGAGAAAGCAAAGCAGACCTAACTGTCAAAGAATTTTGGTGGTCTGTTTTGACCTGTCTGGGGGCTACCCGGAGGACTCACCTGAGGTGTGTGACTTTGTTTCACCTAAGTTAGAATTCTCTCAGGCAGAAAGTGGCTACTCAAAACATTCCTGAAAAACACTGAAAAGCAAAGGAATCACCCACTGCTGGGGGAGGGGAATGGCAGGGAGGATGGCAAAACACTATGGCTGAAACAGACCACAGACACACCGAAAGCCTAGGAGGAAAAGCTCGGGAGAGAGATTCTTTGGGGAAGTAGAACACTGCAAGTTTCCACTTACACCAAGGAATTAGAGAGCCACACATGTCCACCAAAGGACATGCGCAGAAAAGAGCTGAGAAGACTCTAAAATGTCAAAATCTGACCTCTGACTGGTGTTCAGGCTCAATGCAAACAGAAAGCAAAGGCTAAGGCAAAGTTGTAAAACACAAAGCTGAGCATCAAAAAGTGTCCCAACACAGAGCCAATATACAAAGACAGGGAGAGAGACGCCTGGGTGGCTCAGCCAAAAGCATCTGCCTTCGGCTCAACTCATGATCCCAGCATCCTGGGATCAAGTCAGGCATCTGGGCTCCTTGCTCAGTGGGGAGCCTGCTTCTCCCTCTGCCTGCTCGAGTGCTCTCTCTCTCTCTCTCTGACAAATAAATAAATAAAATCTTTAAAAAAAAAAAATGATAGGGAGAGTTTTTCTTTTTCCTTTCTTTTTGGTTCTAGACATTCACTGAGACCTCTATCCACACTAGCTGACCACATTTAAAGGAAAAGAGACTTCAGGGACTACACATGATAAATAGTAGTTTAGAAAAATAGTTTTCCCTAAAGCAATAAAAATTTTTATGTTCATGCAAAAAATCTGCACATCAATGTTGAGTGTTGAGAGTAGCTGTATTCAAAATTACCAAAAACTGGAAACAACCCAAGTGTCCTTCAGTGAGTGAGTGGTTAAACAAACTGTGGTACACACATTCACAGAATTCTACTCAGCAATAAAAACATTAAAACAAAACCAAAACCAACAACAGAAAACCTACCTATTACAAGCAACAACTTGGGATGCCTCTCTAAGGCTTTATGCTGAGTGAATGGTATAGAATCCCATATACATGACATTCTGGAAAAGACAATATACTATAGTGATGGAGAACAGACTGGGAATCACCATGGGCTAAGAACGGGAGAAAGATTCCACTCTAAAGGGGCAGCACAAGGGGTTTCTTTGCAATACTAGAATTATATATCATGATTGCGGTGGTGGTTCCATGAACCTGTTTATGTTAAATTCATGGAACACATGCACACACAAAAACTAGAGTGTAGTCTCAGTCCTCCTCATGATCAAGAAACAAGAAAGTATGAATAACTCGCATTTAGTAAGCAGTGCTAACAGAAAGAGAAATAACTATATGATAGATACGCTCGTCTCTATTGAGGTATTCTGAGGTGGGTCAGGAATTATTCCCTGGAATTTAGATAGGTCTACCTGAGCTATCCTTCCCAACTCTTCATATCTTTTAGTTCTTAACTTTCATTCTTTCTTTTCTTTTTAAGATTTACTTATTTTTGGAGAGAGAGAGAGAAAGAGCACTCATGTGCAAGCCGGGGCCGGGAGCAGAGGGAAAGAGAGAATCTCAAGCAAACTCCCTGCTGAGTCTGGTGGTGTCCAACATGGGGCTCGATCCCAGGACCCTGAGATCAGGACCTGAACCAAATCAAGAGCCAGATGCTTAACCTACTAAGCCACCCAGGCACCCTAGTTTTTAACTTCTCATTCCAGCATTCTGTCACCTGGTCTGTCACCAAGCAGGATTACTCGGTTTAGTAACTTGAGCACTTGAGTAACTAGAGAACTGTCTCTTCAAACGCAAATTAATCAATTAGCATTATCAGTTAGGAATTGGGAGTCTTCTATAACTGAATAGGATTAAGACGAATCAGAAACCTGGTAGCTCCACCAAGTCACTGTCACACCTATGTGACAGCCAGATGTGCACAAAAGCTTGTGCTAATCTAAATAAATATAATGACCAATAAAGGGACGAGACTGGTAAAATAGAAAATAAAAAACTAAATTTATTTCATAAAAGAAAGAATGCGGGGCGCCTGGGTGGCTCAGTGGGTTAAACACCTGCCTTTGGCTCAGGTCATGATCCCGGGGTCCTGGGATTGAGCCCTACATCCGGTTCCCTGCTCCAGCTGGGAGTCTGCTTCTCTCTCTGCCTCTGCCCCTCCCCCCGCTTGTTTTTTTTAAATCTTAAAAAAAAAAAAAAAAGAATGCATCACACTTTACAGAATGTTCTAAAAAGTTACCTATGAAGTGAGTAACTACAAATCAAATTCATTTTCCTAACCAAAAATTTCTATGATAAAAATAGACCCATGTTTTCAGGAAATATTCTACAAAGAAAAAAAAATGTAAAGCCACATATTTAAAGTGATTATGATTTTGTCATAAAATAATAACTGTAATAAAGTCACACAGTAGAAGTGCTAAGTAAACACCGACATTATTTTTAATTCCAGAGTCTACATCTTAAAAGAAAAAGGTTAGTTTAACTGATCTATGAACTGAGAAAAATCACACTCATATTATCGAACAACTTCCCCAGCACACTCTGATTGCACAGATCCTCTTGATGATATTTTGCAGATGTTTTACAAATATATGTGTGCTAATGTGAGCTAAAAGGTAGGAAAGAGAAAGGTAAAAGTAGTGTTAACTCAAAATGTAGCAGCACTTCTGTCACTGAAAGGGTCCACTTACTGAAGTAGCACAAGAGTAGAAGAGCAAGCAGCAAATGCTTGAGGACTTTCGTGTGTCCAGCACTTTGCTAGGCACTGCAAACAAGGTTAAAGATACTGCCTCTGCTCTCAGCTTACCATCTTACAGATGGTTTTTTAAAGTTCAAAAATACAAGACAGAAACCATTAAAGGCTAAATTCTGTATCAGCAATTAAAAGTGCAAAAGCATTTGGGTGCTAACAAATTATAATAGTTCCTACTTACATAGCACTTAGGAGGTGCCAGGTTCCAAGCGCTGTTCCATATACTAATCCTCCCCACATCTATCCTCCTCTTCCCCTCTGTCCTCCCTCTCTCCCCCCTCCTGTTCTTCTTCCTCTTCCCTTCTTTTTCATTTTACAAACCAGACAACTGAGGGTCAGATAGATTAAAAGATTTGTCCTAAGTCAGACAATTAGTAAACAGCAAAGGCAGAATCAAAACCCAGTGAGTTTGGCTTGACGTAAAACAATAAATATAGTCTTTTTTTTTTTTCCTTCCCCACTCAGGATTTCCAAATCCAGTGAGGGAGTCACAAACAGCTGCGTGAAGTGTACTGACAGGGAAGTCACACAGGGCTTCCCCGGAGAGGTGGTGTGTGACCTGGGTTCTGAAGGACTAACGGGAGTGGCCAGAAGGGAGAGGGAAGGCCTTCAGGCAAAGGAAAGAGTTCAGGTCAAAGTCTGGACTGAGAGCCAGGCATACTGCAAGTTAGCTCAATCACACCTGTAAAAAACACACCATCTTTAACATGCAAAATATGGCAAAATGAGCAAGTCAAACTCCCATTCAGATTCCCACATACTGCCGGTGGGAGTATAAATCGGTACAATCATGTTGGAAAAGTGAAGATAAACAAATGCACACCCTGTGATCCAACAATTCCACCCGACCGTCAAAACACACACGGTACTAGAATATGCAAGGAAGCACTACTTCCGACAGCCAAAACTGAAAACAGCAAACACCCAATAATAGTAGAATCAAAAAGTAAGTTGATCCATCAGACACTGGAACACCATAGATAATGAGAACAAGTTACAAGTGCAACAAAATGGGCGAAGTGCACAAACACAATGTTGAACAAAAGAAACAAGAGGCCAAAGCGTTAAGTACTATGCGATTCCACCTACTAAAAGTTTATTTTTTTTTTAAATTACCATCTGTAAGAAGTCAGAAAAGTGGTCATCCTCAGGGGTAGTAACTGGAAGGGGGCACAAGAGGAGCTTTGGTATTATTATTACCCCCATTTTCAGTCAAAGATCCAGAGGTTATTTTATTTACAATCAGTAAGTGGTAGAAATGGCATTCGAGTCCAGGTTTACAGAATTTTTAAAAATACACAGCCACGGGTTAAAAGCTTTTTCCCTTCCGTGTAAACATTCATTATGAAACCATTCCCAATCTCTCCCTATACTCTCTCAAAAGACTCAGTAACTAGCTTGTCTTAAAATTACTTTTAAAATACTTTTTCATAATCATTATCAGCCTTTTCTCAATAAGGATATAGGGGGTTGAAGCGATAAATAATCCAGGATCACATAGCTAAAAAGTACTAAAACTCGGATCCAAACCCAAGACTTTCTGAATCCAAATACAGAGCTCTCCCTACTATGTTATATATTACGTCCCCATCTTCCACTTTATCTTATGGCCAGTGATCTATTTATCTGTTTTGACCTCAAGATTCTGGTTTCTTTGAAAGTCAAGATTCTCTAACTTATTCACCTTTGTATCATCTGCTCTAAATAAAGGCCTAGCACACAACAGGCACTCAATGAAGGTTTCTAAAAGAACTAAGTAGTTAACGGGTATAATTTCCTCCAAAGATAAAAAATAAAGGTTCTATTATACTGTGTAGGTGCTTATTAGATCACTCAACAAATATTCACCAAATGCCTCCTGTGCCCTCAGAAACCTTGACATTTTCTGGGGAAAGAACTAAAAACACGCTATTCTCTTACAAACTTTATAGGGCTATGCATGTCCAACAGAGTAGCCATTAGAGACATGTGGTTCCTGAGCACCGGGAAAGCTGCTACTCCAAAGTGAGATATGCTGTCAGTGTAAAATATACGCTGGCTTTCAAAGACAACAGTACAAACGGAAGACTGTAAAAGATCTCATTTAATGCTCTTTCAACTGATTACACACTAAAAATCTCATATTTTGAATATATTGAGTTAGATTAAGCATATCATTAAAATTAATTTCAGTTATTTACTTTTTTAGTAAATTTGAACTTACATATATGGTTCACATTCTGTTTACACTGGACAGCACTGCTCTGAGGACCAACTTTTTTTCCTGCTTATTCAAGATCTTTCCCTTAACTTAGACTATTAAAATACACAGTGAGACTACCTGACAGCCCATGCATCTGCCATTCTTGGTCCTGGGCTCCACGTGAAGCAGTGAATTATTTTTTCTTTCTTGCAAGAGTGTTATGAGACTGTGTGAGTATCCAAAGGACATGTCCCAATTTTGCCAAACTTAAAAACTGATTTTGACTTTACTATTTTTAAGTGACTAAATATCATGTGTAAAACAAATAACACTCTTGATTTATATAAAATGAGGTATATCAATATATTTCTTTAATATTTTTAATATCAGTACACTATCTCATGTGACTATACTGAAAGCCTTGAGGTAGGAAGGCCTGTTATTCTTATCCTCTTTTCTGATAAAAAAACTGAGACAAAGTAAATGATCTGCCCAAGAATATAAGGCTTGTCATTGGGGGAGTGCAGACTCCAGCCAGGTTTTCAGACCCATCTTAGTGCTTCAGAGTAAGTGATTACTCTGTATTTGTTTCCTGGAGCTGCTATAACAAACCGCCCTAAACCAGGGGCCTCAAACAACAGAACTTCATTCTCTCACAGATGCGGCGGCCAGAACTCAGAACCAAGGCAGGGCCACCTATGCCTCCAAGGGCCCTCCGGGAGAATGCTTCTAGCTGCCGGCATCTCCTGACCTAGAGAGCCTCATTACTTTACTCTCTGCCTCTCCTGACACCCTCTCCCCATCACACTGCTAATGCCTCCTCTCCAGGCTGTGTTACCTCCCTCTGCCTCTCTCTTTACAGAGACACCTGTTGGATTTAGTGCTCCTCCGAGTACTCCAGGATGAACTTTTCAAGATCCTTAACTTGATTACATCTGCAAACATTCTCTTTCTGAATAAGGTCACAGCCATAGGTTCTGGGTTCAGGACATGGACACATTGGGGGTGCGGGGGTAGACATACCATTCAACCCACTATACCTACCTTTAGCCCCTAGGGTTTGAAAGAGGATGGTAATACACATTATATGCATTACATTAATTTTTACCAGGGACTTTCCCATTTATCTTGATTGTTTCTCTAGTGGGTACAACTACGTTTAAGCATTAGGAAGAGTGTAGTCATACCTTTGCATGTTTTAGATGTCCATCAGATTAATAGTCCTTTTTTTCCATGTTCATTTGTTTAAGCATGATATTTATGCAGTTATTAAAAAGATTCTGCCTTTAAAAAATTTATAACTAAGTATAAGATGTTCAGAAAGGAGAGTTTATTAGTTTGCATGGCAAACTAATGGCAGCTTGGCTCTACCCTCCAGTTCATAAGTCCTGGCTTTTGTTCCCAGGAATGGTAAAAAACAAAACACTCTGATGATTGATTAGGGAAAAAGTAAGAATTTGGAGTCAGGCAGACCTGGAACCAAAATGTTGCCTCAACATTTGGTAACTGTGTGACTTTGGATAAACTATTTAATCTCCCTGGGTCTCAGTTTTATTTTCTGTTTGATAAAATAACACCTGCCTGATGGGGTTTTATGATCATTAAATAAATTAAAAATAATTTAAAAAAGGAAACCATCAGCATTGCGAGGTATCACCTTAGCTTCCCTGCCCCAACTTCCTTCTCAGATTTATGCTTTCAGTCAGTTGGTACCTGGGGTTACATCACAGAGTAAATGATATTTAGAAAGCCCAACACACATCTGTTATGTACAGCCTTAAGCAAATCTATGGTCTAAGAATCTGAATTTACTAAAAGGATGAGTTATCTGGGCACCTGGGTGGCTCAGTCCTTAACCGTCTGCCTTCGGCTCAGGTCATGATCTCAGGGTCCTGGGATCGAACCCCACATCGGGCACCCTGCTCGGCGGGAAGCCTGCTTCTCCTTCTCCCACTCCCCCTGCTTGTGTTCCCTCTCTCAATGTCTCTCTCCCTCTGTCAAATAAATAAGTAAAATCTTAAAAAAAAAAAAAAAAAAGGATGAGTTATCATATACTTTACAAAAGGTTCCTTTGCTTTACAAAAGAATTCAACATTTAGGTTTACCTTTAATACCAAGTCAAATCTGCAAACCTCTGTTAATGATTGGCTTGCTCTGCAAATAGCATATGCCCAATAAATATTTTATTTAAAAAGAGTACACCTGCAGGGCTCAGTCAGTTAAGCATCTGACTCTTGGTTTCAGCTCAGGTCATGATCTTAGGGTTGTGAGATTGAGCCCCGCCGGGCTCTATGCTGGGTGCAGAGCCTGCTTAATCTTCTCCCTCTCCCTCTATACCCTCTCCCAAGCTCACGCACTGTCTATCTCTCTCTCAAAAAAAAAAAAGAATACACCTGCATAAAAGGAGGCAAATTTATGGTTTCTTACTAATCAAACCTTTTCTCCTACTATAATTGGTGCCACAAGTAAAGAATACAGTTTGACTTGCCAAGCTGGAATCACAAACCTACAATATGGATGAAAGTAGTTTTCTTCAAAGAAAGCTGAACCAGACACAGCTTACTTTGGGTGATCTTTATTTGCTGATGTCAATTAATTAGTTTTTGAAGATACTATTGGTCTTAAGATATTTTTGACCCACATACCCTGAAACTATTAAAGTTAAATAGGGTGGAGAAAAGTGCCAACAGGAGAGTATTTTTAAAGGCAGCTTGGCTCAGGAAATAACACTGACAGTCAGTGACTCAGGACTGCATTCTACATGCTGAGAACACTGAAAATAGGAGGTAACGTAAAGGGGTGTATAGTCCAAGGTGACTGTGTCCTACGGCAGTCCCTGCAAACTAATAAACTCTCCTTTCTGAACATCTTATACTTAGTTATAAATTTTTTAAAGGCAGAATCTTTTTAATAACTGCATAAATATGCTTAAAAAATGAACATGGGAAAAAAGGACTATTAATCTGACAGACATCTAAAACATGCAAATATATGACTACGCTCTTCCTAATGCTTAAAAGTAGTTGCACCCACTAGAGAAACAATCAAGATAAATGGGAAAGTCCCTGGTAAAAATTAATGTAATGCATATAATGTGTATTACCATCCTCTTCCAAAAATACATACATGAAATTACAATTGCCATTATTTTGCTATTTTACTATCAAGAAAATAGTATATCTTATCTAAGATGAGTGATGTTTTCAGAATCAAAACCAATCTTCTCAAGTACTACTTAATTTTAAAATAGGAATAACTAAATTTTCTTTAATAAAAGTTATAAGCTGCCATCTCAACCCAAAAGAGTCTTCAAAGTTTTTGCTGAAAGACCTAAGCTATGTAGGATCTTCAGTACATCAATTTTCCAAACATTGACTTAAGTCTCTCTCCACAATTAACATGATCTTTGAAGGCAGAAACTACATCGTATTCATCTTCTTATCCCCAGAGCCTGTAATTACTGTTGATTCTTGTTAGTATAAAGCCAACACAAACAGTAAATTAGCAAATACTGAACCATTCATCACCCCCAAGGCGAAATACAGGGTTAGGTTCCTCTGAACTTCCAGTCACAACATTTTCATCAACTGATCAACACACAACCTTGTTTCATGTGTGGGTCTACTTAAAGGCACCTTATTTAATATATATTGTTGATTCGTTAACATTGAGCTCACTGCCAACAGCATTCTAACTCCTGCCTGAACAAAGCTTGTGTAACATTTGTATTTTCTCCATAAGGCGCGTCACAGCCTTTCTGTGCTTAATTGAGAACAACAGATAGCACTTCAGGACTATGCTCGGGGGCCATTTTAAACAGCCATATCACAAATAAAAAGCAACAACGAAATAAACATGGCATTACATATACTGCAAAAAGGACTTGTTTACACTAGGAGAACTGAAACAAGAAGGCAGAGTGCCGCATTGTTGGACCTCAGCTTGGAATGTGCACGTAGGATGAGTCATATTTTCCGCTACTCTGTGTATGCACATGTCCACAAATGACAGCAAAAGCATGAATATTGATTCTGGGGTCACAAATAAATTTTAGTGAGTAGGCACTTGCAAATACAGAATCTGCAAATAATGAGGACTGACTCTCTTTTCACATAGTAGGCATTTGATGACTGTTTCAGATTTCAATGAGTAAGTGCTCCCATTACTTCCAGTAACTTCATTATTAATAATACTTATCAAAACAGTGTTATTCTTTTGATCCCATTTAGGACATGCCTGTTTTACACTGAACCCACTGGGGCAGAAAGCCACATACATCATGACCCAGGATTGTTAGCAGTCAAGCTAACAACCTGAGTCTGTGGGAATCAAGTCCTCTGCAGACAGGTTACTTTCTTTGTTGATTCTACTGGTTCTTCCCTGATAAATATGAAAACACTAAACAGCACATTCCATACAATTCTGTTGGGAAACTAAGGAATCACGTCCTGCCAATAGACTGGAACAAGAAATTACACACCACTGAGATATTAAAAACATTCATTCCTACGCTTAAGCGTCAATCTCACTGCTATGAATAAATTTATTACGGAGGGGAAAGGAAGGTCAGAATGCTGACAGAACATAAGTCCCTTTCACACTTCGTCCTTGGAAAGACAGTTCTCTAATTGGTGACGGTAGCCATTTTTAAACACGAGATACCCGAGAAGCATGATACTTCACCTCTTAGACAAAGTGATCTTACTCTACTCTTAAAATGAGTTCTCATTCACAAGTGCTCAGTACCAGTTGATCTGCCTGCTATGTTTGTCTCAAAATCCAGTCATACCACATGGTGCAGCAAAGACAAGAGTTTTCTACCACATGCTTCCAATACAGCTTTTCCACTTCAGATCATGTACACGCCCCTCAACTTGCTACCTTGCTGTCAATGTCTTGCCCCCTCAACAAAACAGCTGGAGTTCTTAACAATCAGGGAGCCACCTTCTGCCTGGTGACTAAGGAATGCCGTGACTAGGAATACAGCATCGGAGCTCTGCACACTATTCATGCAAGCCCACTGCACAGAAGCAGTAAAGCGCCCTAGACCCGGCTGCTTGATCTTTTTATCAGAGAGATTTAAATACAAACACCGCACATCGGATTCCTTGAAAGTTTCATGAATGTCACCTCTTAGTTCAAAAACTCTAATTCCTGTTTTAACTCACAGGATAAAATGCCACCTGTTAAAGACAGACCTGCCAGGGTTTGTCTCTGAGCTCTGCCACTTCCCGAGCTACTGAGCGTTATTTAACCCTCCTGTGCTCCAACTTCTCTCTGTAAAGGGAGATGACCATTGTATCTGTACCTGGACCTGGTCTAAGGATTAAGTAAGGAAAGCAGATGAGAACCGCTTACAACAGCATCCAGTAAATGTTAGCTATCACCAACACATAAATATAAAACATTAGTTTGTACGGTAGTTAAAGACAAAATACTGTGTTGCTGTTTAACAGTGGCCTCCACAGAATATCACAGCTTAAGAACGGAGCTGTAGAAATTCTGTGGCATTTCTAAATTCCCAAGACACTTTTTCAGCTTCCTTGGTGACAGCAATATACATGTTAAACAGATAGTCTTGGTTCTAACTGGTTGTACACGCTGATTACTGTGATCTATAATTCTCATTGCCAACTTTATCCAGTTGGTGTGTATTTAGAAATGCAAGTTTAGGTGATAATGCAAAAGTTGAATTTCACTAATCTGAGCTGATCTCAGAATTAGTAACTAATAATTTTTTATATAAAATGAGCTAGGCTAATTAGGTTTACAGATCTTTCATTTTGATATGGGCACCTTGGGCTCCCTTTTTTAACAAGGCAGGCATAAAATTACAGGTTTGAATGTTATCTTTCCTGCTTAGGATTTCATAACGAGCCAGTTACATAGCTAAGCAGACATTTCACCATACGACATACTGCTCAGACTTTATCACCACAATGACAATTTGGCTCTACAACATGTTGTCTGGATTTTTTTTTTTTTTTAATCAGTAGAAAGAATGTTTGGCATATGCACCAGTAGAGCATCACCAGTCTTGAATGGTTAAATCTCATGAATCTACTATTTCTCCATATTTCAGTATAAATGCCAATATGTTGAGACAAATGGCCTCCCAGATGTTAAGTGTTGCTGAACTGATCCCCATCCATGGTCAGTCTTCCCCCTTCCCTACAGGTTCATAAAGATAGGGTGATATTAATGACAATGTATATAAAAGCTTTTTTTATAAAAGACAACTGAACTACCCCTTTCATCAAATTTGCCACACTTATTTTTTTCACAAAAAATACCAAGTGTGAAGCCTTGTAAGGGGTAACAAACAAATCATAGAATATCATGCATAATGAATTAACCATATTTTCACTAACAAATATTCATTTCTGCCAAACAATTCAGAAATAACATTAAACTGTTTAAACAGACAGGAATCTGGCCCACAGTCAAGAAAAGCAGTAATATATTTAAAAGAGAAATACTTCAGTAGAGCTGCTCTTTTAGACAAAGAGTCTTTTCCCGCTCTGGCACAAAATGTGGGAAAGGAGCCAAGGAGCTACTTATCAGCTGTTTGACATCAGAGGAGGACTGTGTGCGTCAGCCGGCCCAGTAGGGACCCCTGGTTTATGGCAATGGCTCATGTGCTTCTTATCTTATCAGTCTACAGTGTCTGGCACTTCAACCCCTGCTGTGTGAACCTAAGAGGAAGGGAGGTGTGTAATTGTGAGGGTAGGGTGTAGGCTAAAGTTGTGAGCTAAGCAGGTTTGAGCCACTTATTAACAAAACAAACAGTCCAACATATTACATTAATTATAATAAAAGTTTTTGCCCTCAAACTCAACCTTAAAGTATTTTTTTAAAGATTTTATTTATTTACATTGGGGAGGGTATGTGCTATGGTGAGCGCTGTGAACTGTGCAAGACTGTTGAATCACAGATCTGTACCTCTGAAACAAATAATACATTATATGTTAAAAAAAAAAAAAGAAGTACATAGCAGGAGGGGAAGAATGAAGGGGGGGAAATCGGAGGGGGGGATAAACCATGAGACGATGGACTCTGAGAAACAAACTGAGGGTTCTAGAGGGGAGGGGGGTGGGGGCATGGGTTAGCCTGGTGATGGGTATTAAAGAGGGCACATTCTGCATAGAGCACTGGGTGTTATATACAGACAATGAATCATGGAACACTCCATCAAAAACTAATGATGTAATGCGGTGATTAACATAACATAATAAAATAAAATAAAAAGATTTTATTTATTTATTTATTTATTTAAGAGAGAGAGAGCACAAGCGGGGGTGGGGGGGAACGAGACAGAGAAGCAGACTCCCCGCTGAGCAGAGAGACGGAAACAGGGCTGGATCCCAGGACCCCAGGATCATGACCTGAGCAGAAGGCAGACACTTAACCAATTGAGCCACCCAGGCGCCCCAAGAAAGTGAGTACTTTTTTTAAAAAAGGTGCTCTAGCTCTATATGACAACTTCCTCTACTTATGCAAATATATGTCACAGTTATAGCTCCAGAAGAGTAATCCCATTATATCCCATTTAGAACAGTTAAAGAGAAGGCAATTTGTTAGAAAATGTACATGTAACACTTACATTAGCTCCATTAAAACATGTGTTTGGGGGCTGAGAATGAAATTAAAACTGCTTTCAAGTGTTCATCAGTGTTTTATCTCTAAAAACAGATCTCTAAGATCTGAAAGGTGGGCAGAGGTACACGCAATGACCAGGTGGGGCTCAAACAGTCACATCAGTCAAACCAGGATTGAGAAATTCCTGAAGAGAAAAACTGCCTTATAAAAACTACCCACAGTTAATTTTTAAAAACAGGTGATTTAAAAATTACCTTAAATTTTAAATATTTAAAGAAGCATCACATTTGCTAATTAAAAATTTTGCCAATGTAATAAACTTGTATTTTGAATATCCAAGACCAAACATTTTTACTAGTTTTGATTCAGCTTGTATGTTAAATAGTTCTGTATTAAAAAAATTATGATGCATTTATACCATGATTTACAGCTATCTCAAAATACTGTACTTTACTTCATAAATCACACCATCTTCCCGGTTATACAGCTAATAAAACAGATTTACAAAATTACATTAAACCTACTGTTTATTATTCCTTCAAGCTTGCCTGTTAAATTAAAATAAATATAATTAATCTGCACCCAGATACTCCTCTGTATAGGTTGGAAGTCACAATGTTATAAACCATGAAGAAAAATTGCTCTCTCCTTCCAGGACAAAAATTCCCTCACTGACCACACCTTCTGCTATGGGCGGAAAGGTAACCCCCCCACAAAATTCACATTGAAGCCCTAACCCTCCATGTCATGCTATTTGGAAATGGGGGGCTCTTGGGAGGTGATTAGGTCATGAGAGTGGGGCCCTCATGGTGGGGTCAGTGGCCTTCTGCAAGGAGATGCCATGTGAGGACGCAGCGCAGCACGAAGAGGGCCATCTGCACGCCGGGAAGAGAACGCTCATCAGGACCTGGAACAGCCAGTACCTTCCTCCTGGACTTCCAGCCAGGACTGTGAGAAATGAACATGTGTTGTTTCAGCCCCCCAGTCTAGGGCACTTAGTCACACCAGCCCAGCGGACTAACACACCTCGTCCTATCCTTTCATTCCTACTGAGTCTGCTCTCTGCCCCCCTGGACACATCCATCCCTGCTCACCTGCCTTCTCAGCCACCCGAACTGACTTCCGCCTCCCCACTGAGTTTGAAAACCTTTGCCAGCTACTGCAATGATGCCTTAGCTACCACCACAGAATCCCTTGCTTACCCCTGCACGAGGCAAACACAAGCATCCAACTCCTTCCACAGGCCTTTCCGATTGTTTGGACTAAAACGCATAGCTGTGCCAATTCCTTTATTTCTCCCTAGACGACTCCCTGTACCAGACATCCACACATATCATCATCTCCCTGACACAAAGCTTGACCTTTATTTTCCTGAGAGGCCCCTTCACTTTTCCTCTTCGACATCTCTCTGAACCTTTACCCGATTTCCATGCTCTCCCTCGTCCTCCCTCGCCTCCACCAGCTCTGCCTGCAAGGTCAGGGGATCCACACGCCCCTCCCACTCTCAGGTCTTCAAACTCTCTTTCTCCCCTTCTCACAGACCTCTGAGATGCTCAGGCTGCCCCCCATCCCGAAACAACGGCGACACAACCTCCCGCAAGCCTGGTAAACTCGTCACACATTCTAGGTTTCCCCCTTTCACCGTCAAACTGGCAGTCCGGTGCTTACTGCGGTGTCCTTCACTCCGATTCAGCCTTCATCACCACACTGTGACATCAGTCCCCCAGCATGGCGCTGAAACTGCTTTGGGAAACACAAGCTAAACTCTCCTGGACAGTTAAGCATCATGAGCTCTGCCTTCATCTGCCTGGACTCGGCAATTCGTGTCTTACCAGTCCGTCCCTTGCTTTTGGGATACTTTCTCCTACGTAACACAGCAGAGGTCAGTTAGCCAACAACCAACTTGCCTAAAGCAAACAAAGCATTCAACAGGCCAACCATCACCCTAAGACAAGTCAAATGAAAAACAGCCAACTACAACTTCATAGAAACCTTTAAAAGCTGTTAAAACTAACCCGTCTGAGATTAACCCTGCAAACTTTTTAACACAATGAAACCCTGCCAACCATGCTGTGGGGAGTTGACTTGATGTCCAAAAATTTCAGGGTATGAATCAAACTAGGTTCAGCCAACTGATAATTCTGTGACAATCTGGCAGATTAACACTTAGCGCTGCAAAGTACTAGTTTGCTATCTATCTAAAAGGCCCTTCCACGCTTCTTTTGCTGACTTAGAGACTCTACTCACCTGTTAAAATGCTGGATTTCCTCTCTTCTATCCTCATTCTACATTCTTTTCCTTCAAAGTCTTCTCTACCCCCATGTCTTCAACTGTAACATCTCTGTGGGTGACTTCTATATCTATACTTCTAGCTTCTAAACAAAAAAACAAAACAAACAAAAAGATGAAGTAACTATCAGATAATTGACACCTTCCCTTCTTGCATCTCGTCCCTCCTGGGGACCCCATCTCTAATGAAGCCCCTCCACCCAGCTGTCCAAGCTCAACATCCCAGCCATCCTGCGGTCCGCTCTCCCCCTCCGTGCTCGCTCGGGTCCTACAAGCTGCTGAGTGCTGCGTCCTTGCGGCCGCTCCCCTCCCCACCGTGGCTGCCTCCGATGGATCGGGACCCGGGAGACAGCCCCTGCCCCTCTTCACATCCGGGAAGGTCGCTGTGGCCCCCTCGGCACACACCCTGCCTGGGCCGCTCATGCCCGCCAGTCTTCGGGCGAGCCTCTGCACAGGAAACGCCGCGCTCCTCGCCGCGTGCTCACCGGGCGCCCGCGGAAGCACCCCCCCCGCCTCCGGCAGAGCAACGCCAAGGGGCAGAGCAAACGCGGGCGTCCGCAAGAACGTCAACGAGGCGCTTCCTGCGTCCAGCCCGGGGCTGCCCCGCCGCAGGGCTTCCGGGTCTAGGGCACGTTCGCCCCACTGGAGCCACAGGGGACCCCAACCGACGCGGTCCCAGAGGCGGCCCGCGGCCTCCTGCCCGCGCCGGGCTTTCCGACTCCAGGTCAGTTCTCTTCACAGCACATTGCCGGGGACCGGGAAACAAACCCGCCGCCTGGGGCTGGGGGCCCCCGGGCCGCGCGCCGACCCTCGGGGAGGCCGGCCGCCAGGGCATTCCCGCCCGGCCTCGGACACCAGGAACCGGGGAGCCCGGCTGGGCGGGTGTCCCGAGCCGGTCGGCGACCCACGCGCCGGCTCCTCGCCCCGCTCCCGGCGGGGCCACCTGGGCGGCCTTCGCGCCCCAGCAGCCAGCCGCCCGGCTCCCGGGCCGCGGAGGCGGCTGCGACGCACTTCCGGTGACGTCGCGCTCCCGCCGGAAGTGCCGCCGGGCTGTCCTCCCAGGCGTGCCCGTCGCCGAAGGGGGCCGAGGGAGGACGGCGAGGCGGCTTCGTCCGACCGAAGTGGGCACGGCGCCTCGAATCCAGCGCCTCAGCTAGAGGATGGGCCAGGGAACCAAACGCGCCCGCACGGCTCTTTGAAGGTGCAGCCCCCGCGGCCCTTGCACCTGCCGCGCCTCCTCCCGGCCCTCCTGGCCTCTGTCCGCTCACCCTGGCTGCAGAGAGCGCGCCGAGAACCCGCTTTGGGGAGCGCGGGGATGGCACTCCGAGGGCCGCGAACTGCGGGTGAAACGCGGGCGGTGATCGCGGGCTGCGAAGCCGTCGGGGTTACTTTCAAGGAGGGCTCCCTGCTCCTCCCCGCAGGGATCCAGGGCGATCGCCAACTTATTTAAGATTCTCTTTGCAAGAGCCGCACCCACTGAAACGACCGCATTGTAGGGCAGGAGCACAGCGCGTGTTAAGCAACGGACAACAGTCTGGCTCGGATTTGTATTTAAAAGCACGGCACTTACTCAGCTCCGCACGGCCTCGAAACAAGGTGAAAAACGCTCGAGGTCCGCAAGCACTCCCTGGGCTCCGCTTGAAAACCGCAGAGACCCCCGCCCTCTCCAACCCGCTGGGCCGCCCTTCGGCCTCTGCTCTGACGTGCGTCACACGACGTCACCGTCTCCGGCTGACTTCCACCCACCCCCGCCTGAAAGCGCCAACTGCTTGAGCATCAGCCGTGCTTGTGCACCTGGCTGTGCTGGGCCGGGCTAAGAGGCTAGCACACTCCTGGCCTCAGGGTGCTCGTGGCAGTGTCAGAGACCACCAAGAGCACAGTGTTAGAACAACCGTGAGGAGGCGAAAAGGAAAAGGGCGAAAAGCGCCAGGCTTCCTAACCGACTAAAGGCGCTCAGTCCCTGGCCGATGAGAATGAAGGGGGGCCCCGTTTTCCAGCTTGGGAAGCGGTGTGTATGGCGCAACCACCTCCTGAGAACGAAAATGGGACGTTCAAATTTGGAGGAGTTAAATTTTGCAGAGTTTACTAAGTTCGAAAAACAGATGATGAAAATAAATTATTAATTTCCTTTTTAGATCCATATGGTGACAGGAAGGGAAGAAAACCAGGGGGAAAAGGCCTGTCCGCTGTCCAGTTCTAACCGTCCATATCTCTTAGCACTTGTAAAAACAGAAACACTGGGTTGTCTACCGAAGCCTTATGACGGAGAGGGACAGCTTGGACCATTTAATACTAATCTGAGTTATCACCACACTTTGTCAGAGGGACAGTACTATGGACTGTCCAGAATTCATATGCTGAGGTCTTAATCTCCAGTGTTTCAGTACTTAGAGGGGAGGCCTTTGGGAGGTCATGAGGTCATGCGGACAGAGGCCTCATGACAGGGTCAGTGCCCCAGAAGAGACAGGGGAGACTATCTTTCTCTCTGCCCGGTGAGGAGAATGGAGGAAGGTAGCTTTCACTCGGAACCCAATCAGCCTGCACCTCCCACAGCGAAACATAAAGGTCTATTGTTTCGACTGCCCAGACTATGGTATTTGTTACAGCAGCCAAAACTGACTAAGACAGAGAGGAATGAGCATTATCACTTAAAATTTATGATAAAAAGAATAAACAAAACTGAATTTCTCATAATGTGCTGCTAAGGCATTCAGGCTTTGAGAATTTTGATGAGCAAAAGTGCTAAATCCTACTTGGGCTTAATTTATTCCATTTGGCACAAAGCGTTTGAATAGCCCTAAGCTGATATCATATTTAAAACAGAAAAAAGGAATCAATCAGTCATTCTGAGAGGAGCAATGACTAGAAGTCCAAGGACAAGGAATTTTGTTCTGGCAATTTCATTTATTTGCCACATAAGCCTAGAAAAATCACTAACGGTAATTTTAGTGATTTTTCTTATCCCTTCCCCCAACTATCCATTTATTTGTACATTCAACAGCTATTTTTGAGCACCAATAATATGCTAGGTACTAGAAATCTAGAGATGATAAAAACACTGTCCTTGCCTCTTACTCAAGCTGAGGAGACAAGCAAATAAACAATAACACACAAGGATAAACGACATTAGCTTTGCCGAACCCACCTACTCCCTGGGGCTGTTGTAAAATTTTGAAAAACTAACTGGAAAATGTATTCAAAACATAAAGCTCCACACAAAGTAAGGTGCCAATTATTTAAGGCATATATATGTTCACCAAAAACAGATTTCTTCATGCAGGCTGTTTGAGTTGTCATTACTGATCTTAATAAGGTATCTAGAAGTACAACGCGGTACAATAAAAAGTAAGTGAACTGCAGCAAAAGCATTCATTTAAAGTTAATGCAAGGTTAAAAAAACAAAACCAATGGAAAAATAAAAACTATATGGTGAGAGCTTCGTAAGTACACAGAAGCCTATGTTTTAAATCATTATACTTCACAATTCTCTATGTCAGTTTAATAAGTTAAAGATCTGTATTTCAAATTAAGTACATTTTTCTAAGGTGAGTTTGTCCTTATCAAATGATTTAATTGTCAAGTCTTAATAAATCTACTTATGTTTAAAAATGAAATTCAACAACAACAACAAAAAAATGAAATTCAACAAAAGGTTGTTGAGAAAGCATACTGAATATAAAACTTGAACTCAAGAACAAAAATCACCATATATATCAAAGGAAACAACATGGATTCATGAATCATGGGAACAGACACCAAAAAAACTCCAAATTTTATTCTTTGGGGATTTTTATTAGCTATATAGTCAAGTATAGATGATCCTCTCTGAACTTTCATTTCTTGCACTTCCTTTATTTTGTTGATCTTTTCAGATTGTTATACACTGAAAAATTAAAACAGTCGAAAAAAGGAATACATTGAGAAGTCCCATTCCCACCAGAACCCCTCCCCGCAACCAAAACACAACTGTGTTTTCCTAGGTATCTTGCCACTGTTCCTTCATGTAGCAAATAATGAACTATGGTGAATACAAGCAAAGCATAGCAAACGTATCCACCACCAAGTACCAACCTTCACAGCTGCTTCATTTATGCAAAACTTTTCTGAGCCAACTGCTTGTGGTGACAATCGTCAACATTTTTTGTGTGCCTACTGTGTACCAGGTACTATTCGAATGACTTTCCATCTATCAAATCATTTAATCTTCAAAATAACCCTATGATACATCCGCTATTATGTCTACATTTTACAGAAGAGGAAAAGAAGACTAAGAGGTTAACTTGCTAGAGTTTACACAGCAAATAAGTAACTGAGCCATGTTTCAAATGAGCCTTCAGATTCCATACTAATTCCCACTCTCCTACTACTTCTCAACCTTACTACTTCCAACAGTTTATAGGTAAAAAGTCAAATACTGTGGTAGGCCCAAAAATGACCTCCCAAAAGATAGCCATGTCCAATCCCTGGAACCTGTGAATATTACTTTATGTGGCAAAACATGAAATTAAAGATTTTGAGAGAAAGAGCTTAGCCTGGATTATTCCGGTGGACCCCAAATGTTATCACCGTCACCGTATTGCACACAGCACTACATCTGCTCAAGTAATTTGCTTCACAGGAAAATGGAAAGAAAAAGACAAGAGTACATATTGTTTTAAAGTATATATGGGAAGAAACCAATTAGAACAATTCAACATAGCAAACACTCGGCTCTCAAATTTTAGTTCAATAGTTAAATCACTTGTCCTTAGCAGCAGTTTAAGGAAAACAAAATGAGGAATTTCCTTAGGCTCTCAGGTCTTATATAGGGAAGTTATTTTTGCTATAAACTTTTAGCATTTATTCCCT
Organism: Mirounga leonina; assembly: GCF_011800145.1. NCBI lineage: Eukaryota > Metazoa > Chordata > Mammalia > Carnivora > Phocidae > Mirounga > Mirounga leonina. The sequence continues at coordinate 8,092,325 of NW_023270816.1, forward strand.
AAGAAGATGAAGAAATTTCCCATTTAATTCACTGTTTCATTTTATTAACACTAGCAGAACTGATGGAAAATTTAATCATTGCATGTTTCATCAAGTAAAAATTGGAAGAAACCTAGCAGTTAGTAAATTCCAGGCCCACCCATATTGATTGAGGGCCAAATGTGAGGAAAACTCCAGGCTAGTACCTTAGAAGGGAAAAGACTGTATATCAGGGCGAGCAGGAAGGGACCTTATTTTCATAGAGCACCTGAGAGCAGAGTTAGAAAAGATTCAAACACATGCAGACTGCTACTTAAAGCTTTTACAAACAGCATTAACAAATCTACTGAAATTCTTGTATTTCTTAGAAATAACAACTAACAAGATTTGGTCAATCTTATAGTAGACAGCATAGAATGCTACATTTAATGTAGCCGTAAAAGGCTTCCTCCACAAAAAGCCTTTCTGGTCCCAGTTTGTCAGATTATCATGTATGACCTTGGATGAGTTGACTTTAAATCCATCAACAAGTGTTTCAGGTAATTTGGAGGTTTCCCCAAAGTTAACATATGAATGATTTATTTCTTTTCCTCTTTACTGATACATATGACAGAAGAACTAAGGCATAAGTACTTTGCAAAAGTGCTGCTTTGTTTTTAAGACAAGACATAATTTTCACATGTCTTCCAGGAAGGAGGGACGATTAATTCTGCCTCTTTTTTTTTTTTTTAAAGATTTTATTTATTTATTTGACAGAGAGAGAGAGAGCGTGAGAGAGGGAACACAAGCAGGGGGAGTGGGAGAGGGAGAAGCAGGCTTCCCGCGGAGCAGGGAGCCCGATGCGGGGCTCGATCCCAGGACCCTGGGATCAGGACCTGAGCCAAAGGCAGACACTTAACAACTGAGCCACCCAGGCGCCCCTTAATTCTGCCTCTTTAGAATTCCGGTTCAAATGACAGAGGTTAAATGAAGTGAAACACATCATAAAGGTCTTCGTACACAGAAACACCCAGAAAACATGCTGCCAGGTAACTGTCAGAGCCGTGTAGGTCTCAGAGATCCAGCAACCAAAACAGAGTTTCATTACTGCAAGTACAAGGCTTTCTTTACATTTTGGTTTTGTTGCCACTCCTATAAAACTAAGTGACTCTAGGGCACCTGGGTGGCTCAGTTGGTTAGGCGACTGCCTTCGGCTCAGGTCATGATCCTGGAGTCCCGGGATCGAGTCCCGCATCAGGCTCCCTGCTCGGCAGGGAGTCTGCTTCTCCCTCTGACCCTCCTCCCTCTCATGCTCTCTGTCTCTCATTCTCTCTCTCTCAAATAAATAAATAAAATCTTAAAAAAAAAAAAAAAACTAAGTGACTCTATTCTATTTTAACTAATATTAGCCTTTATATATATTTTTCATATTATCAACCAGAAATGTATCTTCTGTTCTTAAGATAATTTATGAAGTTGGTAAATACTGCTGTAAAAACTAGATGGCTTCATTTGTTTGTTTTTTTAACTATATGTCTATATATTTCAAACTAAGTTATTATAATAGATACTAGGAGAAAAGATCTCCCCCATCCCCTCAACCTTGGCTTAATATTAGAAAAAGGTCTTGGTGGTATTAAACTATTGGGGAGCGAGGGAAATAAAGTTAGCTTTATAATTTTGCTGATTCGCCTGCCATCAAGTCAAACATATTCCAAGATAATATGAAGTAAAACGCCTTCATTCATTTAAGATTTGGATATTTGTGCAGACACTCAATATGACTTAAGGCATTGTGGGGTTTTTTTGTTTTTTTGTTTTTTTAAAGATTTTATTTATTTATTTGACAGAGAGAGACACAGTGAGAGAGGAAACACAAGCAGGGGGAGTGGGAGAGGGAGAAGCAGGCTTCCCGCTGAGCAGGGAGCCCGACGTGGGGCTGGATTCCAGGACCCTGGGATCATGACCTGAGCCGAAGGCAGACTCTTAACAACGGAGCCACCCAGGCACCCCTTAAAGCATTGTTTTTTAAGAAAGTATAGACATTTAACTCAATTACAATAACCATGATGAAATCATAGATTTTTACAGTTATTTCCCCTCAATTAACAAAGTGTTTAAGTCAAAATAAATTAGAAAATGAGACAGAGTTGCTTTGCCCAGATACTTTCTCATTATATCGTATTAGTCGTCTGGATTATAAAAGCAGTAAAGCAAGAAAAGAGGTATTTTTATTGGGAAGAGGAGGAGCAGAGGGTGGAGTGAAAAGGGGGGAAAACTGAAAGACTGCATAATTCATTATAAATTAGCATGGTCAAACAGGGAATTGCACTGCAACCTTCTTGTCTATAAATCTTAATAGCCAGCACAAAGGGGGCTTTTCTTTCCAAGCCCAAGAAATAGCTGAATACATTTTGCCTAACAAGTATTTTCAGCGTGCCTTTGCTATTTTTTCAAGGCAGAACTTGGAATGAGGTTTAAGTTTTATACCTGACATAAAATTGGTGCAATTATACTCAGTGTCAATGTAGAAATTATTTGTTTATTGTTTTTGTTTTGCTTTGCTCTACTATAGTAAACCTGTAAGTACTGGCTGCTCTCTCTCACTCAAAGCCCAGGGTTTCCAATAACAAGAACCACAGCTGTATGGAATGGGTTGCCAGAGATCTGAACCACCACAAGCGTTACTCATCTGGTCCGGCCCTGCTCTGCAATCTTGGCCAAAAGGCAATGTCAAGTTCACCTCACACTTGGGACACACAAATGAAGAGCTTAAACAGCTCTTCAAAAGATACTTTAAAATGTTAAAAGTAGCTGTTGAGTATAAAGTAGCCTGACATCAATGAAGAATATAACCTACCCGAGATTGCTTTCAATGGGTTTTATGCTATTTGCCAGAAGAAAGGAACTTAATCCACAAAGCTGGCCCATTCATTCATCAGTGCTTTTTATTTAAAAGACTATATTATGTGTTCATAACAAAAAGATCTCAAATACCTATTTTAAAATACAAATAGACAAAAATGCTACTATCGCACACACACAAAAAAATTCATTATAGCATAATCGGTCTTAATTGAAATCCTCACATATACATGATAAAGTTCAAAATGCCCTAATTAGGAAAGTTGATGATTCAATATTCTAAAGTGAGAAAAACCAGCACAAATGAGGTATCACAATAAAATAAGAATTTTTATAAAAATCAAACAATGCACATAGTGACTGTTACATCAGCAAAATCTACAGCTAATATTAAGACATTACACTAGTCACATTCAGTATCTTTAAAGCCTTATTAGTAAATATTTATGTTTTAATAGATTTCCATTATAACTTAAGAAATTTTAAAATGGCAAATGTACTCCTAAACTATTCATCTTACAAGGACACTAATATTATGAGTCATGTAGGTCATTTTGAGTAAGTTTAGGATGCAAAGAGTATCAAGTCAAAATTCCAGACACAATGAAAACCTACCTCAGATTTCTTGTGTTATTCATGGGGAGCTTGGGTGGCTCAGTTGTTAAGTGTCTGCTTTCGGCTCAGGTCATGACCCAGGGTCCTGGGATCGAGCCACGTCGGGCTCCCTGCTCAGCGGGGATTCTGCTTCTCCCTCTCTCTCTGCCCCTCCCCTCCACTGTGTTCTCTCTCTCTCTCAAATAAATAAATCTTAAAAAAAAAAAAAAAAGATTTCTTGTGCTATCGTAGCTCACAAAACAAATTATTCTAAGTGAGCTAAATCACCAGTAATACTTGTAGTGTAAGATTCTTACCAAATTATTCTAGCCTATAATACATAAGCTTTCTATTAATTGCTTTCTACACTGATTACTTGATATAATTTTTTTTTTCAATTCCTGGTGACAAAGAACCCTATGGTATTGGATTTCAATTGGAGATAACATTGTTAAACTTATCATGTAAATATATATGTTTTTAGCTAATACACTAAAAACCCCTCAAAGAAATAACACCCAAGTTGCACACCTAGTGCTCAAGTCTTGGATACCAGATACCACTATCATTAAATAGGACCAGGGCTCCTTGGAGAAATGGCTGATTCCCAGTCTGAGATAGGAAAGCATAAAGTAAATATGGAAAAATGTGTGTTAGAAGGGCAAGAAATATCTAAGACTAATGGGAGATATGTGAAATGGACTAAGGAAAGGATTTGAAAGGATTCATACTGGCCAAATCTAGGGCAGTTTGAGGATCAGAAATAATGTGTACAACAATGGATTGTAACACATTAAATATAAAAGGAAAGAGGATAAATATGATAATTTGTTATTATACATTGAATGTAAAAGGAATTCATGAGTCCATATTGATATCCTAACAAGTAGTGGAGGCAGGGAGCTCTTCTTTATAGGATAATTCAAAACTTAAATGAGGAAAGAAGAGTACAGTTTTTCAAAAAAACATCATTCTGTAAACCTCAAAGCAATTCAAGCAAAGATAATCAATGAATGCTAAAACCACTTGAATAACTGGGTGTTGAGAAATATGATATTCACACCATCTCAAAGTATCATCCCACAGATCATTCATTACAAAGGAGAAAATATACCTTTACACTGGAGACATCTGGCGGACACCAACTGAACCTAATGAGCAAATTTAGCATCACTAAAAATAGAACTGACATTATGTGATACAGTGAAAAACTGTGCTAAGCTGGAGAGCCATATACTGAAAGAGAAGTAGCATATAAAGATGGCAGGAGATAAGGCTGGAGTGGTAAACAAGATCCAGATCATGAAGTTAGGATTATGTCCAATCTATGGGTGAAGAAACTGAAATTCAGAGAAGTTAGACAACTTCCTCAAAATCAATCCAGTATCTTGTGATTGGCAAAGCTGAAATTTGAACCAAGTCCGTCTGATTCTAAAAACCCAGATTCTTTTGACTACAGGAGCCTGGCAACCCCAGCCTGATCCTCTGTTCTCCCAAACTCTGCAAAGACACTTGGCCAAAACTTTGATGCCATCATTCATTGGAGGCCATGAGTCAGACCAACAAACCACTCACACGTCTAATTTAAAAAGACGTTTGCCACTTATAGTTTCTTGAGGAAAAACCCCCAAACCTGTCAATTCACTGGTTATATCTAAAATACCAATATATATTTTGGCAAATCTGTAATTGCATCTGAGAATGGTAAAATTTAGTTTTGTGCAATTTTGGAAACAAACTTTACTATTCATATTGAATTTCTGTTCTTATTTCCACATTTTGGAGAGAGATCGCCCCATAAGACTAGCAATATCAAAGAGATTTTAAAAATATAACTTTTAAGAGTTTCAGGCAAATGAGGGCGCCTGGGTGGCTCTGTCGTTAAGTGTCTGCCTTCGGCTCAGGTCATGATCCAGGGTCCTGGGATCCAGCCCCTCATCGGGCTCCCTGCTCCACGGGAAGCCTGCTTCTCCCTCTCCTACTCCCCCTGCTGGTGTTCCCTCTCTCACACTGTCTCTCTCTCTCTCTCTGTCAAATAAATAAATAAAATCTTAAAAAAAAAAGTTACAGGCAAATATATTGGCAACTTATTATCAAAGTATCTTATCAAACAGGAAAAAAATGACAAAATACTTTTTAGCAAAACTGTACTTAAAATTTTCCAAACTTAAAACATTTGTTCAGAAGTTGTTCCATATCATGAAAAAGGAAGTTCTTCCCCTGATGTGCAATCAGGGTACAAATGGTATGACCCTACTGTGTGACCCTGGGCAATGGACTCATCCTAAGGTTCAGATCTGTAAAATGGTGGTTATAGAGTAGCGATCTGGGGCGCCTGGGTGGCTCAGTCGGTTAAGCGTTTCTTTGGCTCAGGTCATGATCCCAAGGTCCTGGGATTCCCACTCAGCAGGGAGTCTGCTTTTCCCTCTCTCTCTGTTCCTCCCCCCTGTTCATGCTCTCGGTCTCTCAAATAAAATACAATAAAATAAAGTCTTTTAAAAAAAGAGTAGCAATCTTATAAGGATTATTGTAAAGATTAATAAAGATAATGGATGTAAAATTCTTAATATCCTGTCTAGAACGTGATAATTGTTCAATAAATGGTTTCTTGGGTTCTTCTATTTTCTGTTAAGCTCATACAATAAGTAGAATCACAAATCCATTTCAAGGGAAAAAAGTTCCATTATCTCCATACTTTTTTCAAATAAACTAGGAAAACTCTAAACTACGAATCCTGGACGAGGGGTGAGAAACTTGCTTTTGCTACCACCTAGGAGCGTGGCTATGGACCTTAAAGACAAATCCGTCATGACTACCTTTGCCTCAGTGCATCCTCTCTCCTGTCTGGAAGAGATCTCCAGACGTCCTTCTGCAATCCTTTCCTCCTGTCTGCTCCCCCCCCCCCCCCCCCCGGTGTGCCTCTCCAAACCCTTCGGGGGGAGACACAAGCCTTCCCCGACAGAACTTCCAGATCAGCCTCAGCTCTACCCCAGCCAGCCTAACATAGTCTAATGTCTTCTTCCCTTGGGTCATTTCAGAACTGCTGTATTACAGGACAGTTAGGGATGGATTTTAAAGGATACGATTATGATGAATTGTATGCCGACCCTCCCCTACTGTGACTGCCAGGGATCCTGACCCATAACAGGTGCTCTGCTGGACGCAAAGGCACGCGAGACCAGGCACACACCCAGGAGCAGCCCGAGCTGCACCACAGCCCTCTCCTTCAGAGGGCAGCCGGACCTCTGTGTGCAGCCCTCGCTCCGTCGACCTCCCTCCCTCCCTCGCGACTGGGCTGAACGGTTCTCTGCTGCACAAACGCACGGCACCCCTGCAGTCCCGCCTTCTCCCTCCCTGTGTACTACCCTCCCTGTGCGGCTGTTGGACGGAGCAGCGTTACAATCAGTTCTGGTTTTGTTCCCATCGGTCCTTCTCTGACCTCTTGCAATCATGAAAAGTCAGAGGAAACCTTTTAAAGTCACTGCCTCCATCATTTAACCCACATGAGTTAGGAAGATACGAGTTGCGTCTCTGTTTCATTGTGGTACTTAGCCCCCGAGTGTTTCAACAGGCTTAGCACAACACCTGGTACACAGTAAGTACTGAAAAGCATTCATGTGAACAAGCCCCCTCCTCACCAAATAATCTTGCCATACCACAGTCAGCCACTAGCTGCCACGGCTCGAAGGCAGGAGCAGGAATGCTTCTCAGGCCGCCAGCTCGGAGCCTCTAAGCCGGCCTCCCTGGCCTCTTCGGCAGCCAGACTCCTAGGGTCGGCATCAGGCATGCGGACTGTCCTGGGAGCAGAGACTTGCACAAGCCCTTAAATTACTTCCTGTGTACCTGGAGTCAAAGCTGACACCAGTGGGGTCTTCCACCGTCCCGTCTCATAGGCCCAGGATTGGCCAACCGCCTTCCAACAGATTCCAACTGCCGGAGGCTGAGTACAAGCTCGTTCCCTTTGGCGCCCCTGACATCACGGTCCAACCATGGAATCCTAGCCTCACCACCCCTCACCCGCCCTCCCCAGCCAGAGGCTTTCATCTCTCTCGATCAACACTTCCCACCCAAATGAGAATTTGACACCTGACAGTCCGTCACCTTCACTCCTCGGGGACTCCAGGGAAGACTCCTGGGTTTTCAGCGCGACGTGGGGACATGCTGCCAAGAGGGCCTGCAGCCTTCCCAACACGCTAACCACTTGGTCGAGAGAGAGCAGCCAGCCATGCACAGTTCTAAAGCACGACTGTCTATGAAAATGGCAGTGAATGAGTTCTCTGTAAGGTGAGGTTTTAAGATCAGGGTAAAACTTAATCCGATGAGAAAGTGGGTTGTCTCTTGAGGGTCTTTGCTTCTATTTAAGAAACCAAATTGTGTGTGTCTCTGTGTGTGTGTGTGTGTGTGTGTTTGGATGTCCTAATGTGTCCTTCAGTTGACAGCATAGCAAATATTTCTTGCTGGGCTCAGTGTTATAAAATCAGAGCTCCTGCCAGCCTCCCTGCTCTTCACTTCCACACCCTACCTTTCTCCCTGGATCCCACTGAGCTTCCCATTGGCAGACTTACATCCATGTACTTCCTCATCACACCTTTCACTCATACAACACATACTCAGTAAAGGTCCCGAGACCACTTAATCAAGGATACAGAAGAAGTACCAGCCCACAGAGGTATCCACAGGGCCCACTAAGCTGCCTGCAACCACTCTGACAGGATTGTATCACGCATAACCACACATTGGTACCTCAAATATTGCTCCTAGTCTATTCCCTCCGCTCTTGCCTCACAAATAAGGAATTAATTCTTTAAACAAACCTGATACAGAAAGCAGTATTAGCCAAGTCTAATGTTCAAAGATTTATAGTTAAGTATGATTTCATATTTCTTCCTCTAGCTACTCAAATGCAATAGCATTAACATTTTGTTTTGCAAACAACTCTGTATTACACATAATTTGCTAACTTTACTGAGCGTTTGCTATGTGCTATGCAGTGTTTTATGTCAGTTGGCATTATAATATGTAATGCTTACAACTGCCCTAGGAGACGGAAAGGAGGAAGCCAATGCACAAAAATTGGTAGACTCCAGGGGCGCCTGGGTGGCTCAGTCGGTTAAGCCTCTGCCTTTGGCTCAGGTCATGATCCCAGGGTCCTGGGATCGAGCCCCATGTCGAGCCCCATGTCCAGCTGTCTGCTCAGCGGGGAGCCTGCTTCTCCCTCTGCTGCTCCCCCTGCTTGTGCTCTCCCTCTGTCAAATAAATAAATAAAAGCTCTCTTAAAAACTGGTAGACTCCAATACTTTTTAAGATCCAGTTGCCCTCTCCTTCAAATTCATTTCAGAAGAGTAATTACTTTTAAGATTTCCTCGTCTCTAGATGCCCCGTTCCCTGACATTTTTACACTAAGAACTTGCTAGTAGACAACTTCTGAGTCCTTCAGAGAATTTACATCAATTAGTCAGGCTAGCTGTTCTCTGATGTTTTTATTTGCCCTCCCATGCATAACCAGTACATCTCTCATGCCTGCCTAATTTATTAATACTACTTTCTGATTATACTGTCTCTTTTCAAAGTCTCTGTAAATATGAAGAGTTCTACACTGAAGAGCCTTACCTAGGACTGCAGTATGGAATCCAACTTTACCCTGGGTGCAATAATTATGTGGTAGATGTCCAAAAATGAAGGAGAAAATCGCTTTTATGATCAATATTTTTTGAAGAAGACACTAAGATCAGGGTATACTGAGCAAAGCAGGTTGATGAGATCAGTCTGTACTTTCCTTGCAGCCTTTCCTCTCTGCACAACTTGCCTGGCCCCAGTAGTCTCCATAAGCTTTTACAGAGACAGGAAAATAAATCAAGAAAGCAACTCCAGCTAAGGCGTCAGGCAGTGATGACACAGACAGTAAACCAGTCCCGGACCCACCCATCCCTCCAAACCATGTCACACTCTTTCTCAACCGAACACTCAGAGACTCAGCTGCCACCCACAGGAGCTGTCCCAGGACAACTGGGCCTCTGTGACTGATTAATATATGTACCACAGGAGTGTCCTTCCAAACAGGCAATTTGGTCACTGCGGAAAGTAACTGGGAACAGTATTTTGGAGCAGGGGAAGACTTAGCAGGAAGCCAAGTTTCAAGGCCTAGCACTTGCACAGGCCCCTTCCAAGGTCCCGAGAAAGACCTGAGTGAGGAGTTTTGGCGATATTTGCAAAAGTGAGAGATTTTTGTGTCCTTTTTCATAAAGAAGACATCCTTATAAAGTTCAACCTCACAGAACTCCAGTGCTCCTAAATTGTGCTTTATACAATGCAAGGCTCGCACTGAAAGATAGATGGCTAAAGTCTAAGCTAGTCTGTATTATATTTATTTATGTGATATCAGAAGTTGTTTTTCCTCCAATATGAAAACAAAATTAACTTTCAGAAGGGAGATAACGAAAAAACAAGTTTCATGTTAAGAAGAATAAAATAATTATGTAATATGACATGCCTCCTTTTTAGATATATCTTGAAACACCTTTGGTAACCCATGAGCATCTTTTTAAAAATGTATTGTCTGACGAGTCTGCATGAATAAGTCTGGGACAGCAATCAAAGCTCTCCCACAGGATCCTGCTGTGCAGCCATGGTGAGGAAAAATACATGTTCCAAAAGGTTTATGGGCTTACAGCCTGTGACAACTCCTTAAAAAGTCACTGATATTTATTATAAACTAGTATCGTACTTAAGTGACCTAAGGGCCAAGGCAACTGTAACCTGCGTTGTTACCAAGAAGCAATTAAAACATAAAATCAGAGAAGTAAAAATTAAGTAGCAAAAATGACAGTTCTAACACCCCATGTTGTAGCTGAAAGGATTCTAGTCAAAACGGTTAAGTACCCGTAAATGGGAAGCCTTTTGAGTAAGAAAGGGGAATCCTCCTGTAAGTGCTCAGTCCTCAGATACAGCGTTCCCTCCTAAGGCATTAGGATTCTAAGCCCCTCCCACACTGTTCAGATGATAGGCATTTGCTGAAGGTCAGGGAGGGACAGTACACCTGCTGGCATGGGAGGGGTGTTCCTCCAGGGAGCAACTTGGTGGCAGCCTTTGACACTGACAACTGGAAACAGAAGCAGTACTAGAAATGTAGTGAAAGAGGCAAATCCCATGTTGTCTGTAAAGCAGCTTTTACCTGAATGTTTATCCACTGGGAAATGAATAAATAAAAAGTTGTATAAGCAGGGTGCCTGGGTGGCTCAGTTGGTTAAGCGACTGCCTTCGGCTCAGGTCATGATCCTGGAGTCCCGGGATCGAGTCCCACATCGGGCTCCCTGCTCAGCAGGGGGTCTGCTTCTCCCTCTGCCCTCTTCCCTCTCGTGCTCTCTGTCTCTCATTCTCTCTCTCTCAAATAAATAAATAAAATCTTTAAAAAAAAAAAAGTTGTATAAGCAAACAATGGAATACTATCCCCCAATTAGATGAAGCAGGCAATAAAACCACACCAATTACCATCCAAACTGGAAAAACTTCTACTTGTTTAAGCCAATTCTTACAGAGCTGGTTCCTTCTGGGATACATGGGAAGTACAACAGTCAAGACATGTACGTAAAGAAAATAGTATTTAGGGGCGCCCGGGTGGCTCAGTTGGTTAAGCGACTGCCTTCGGCTCAGGTCATGATCCTGGAGTCCCGGGATAGAGTCCCAACATCGGGCTCCCTGCTCAGCAGGGAGTCTGCTTCTCCCTCTGACCCTCCCCCAACTCGTGCTCTCTCTCATTCTCTCTCTTGCAAATAAAAAAAAAAATAGTATTTAGGATTAGCAAAGAATGTGTGACAAACAGGGAGGCTTTGCCCTACCACTGAATTTAAAAATTAGGTTCCCTCCTAGCACCCAGTTCTTCTCTTTTGTAGCCTTTATCACAATTTTTAACAGTAAATTTACCAAGTAACTATTCATATAATTGCCTTCTTCCTCACTCTGCAGTAAAGCTCAGTGAGGATAGTGGCCATTATATCCCAAAGATAACACAGTACATGATAAATACTAGGCACCAAATAACTAGTTTCAATAAGTAAATCATTATCTGTAGCTTCAAGCGCTATTGACACTTTGACATCTTACACGTACTTGACAGCAGGTCAGCTCTCTCTCCTAAATATCAGCCCCTTCTGACCCAACTGACTGACATATGTACCTGAATGCCCGTTACCTGGCTACCCCAGACGCTGCATTACAAAACTGAACTTACCTTCTAAAAAAATTGTTTCCGTACTGTCAAAGCATGCAAAGAGAGATACACAGAGTGTCCTTTGTAGCATTACTTGCAAGTGCAAACATAAAGAAATAAATGGAACATCCTAATGGAATAGCATACTACTTACCTTTTTACACTAATGAATGAAGGAGATCCATCTCTGTGCACTTAAGTGGAACAAGCTGGAAAGCTGCTCATCCTAGGTTATTAAATGACAAAAGAATGTTGCAAAAGGTACTATCTCTGTTTGAGGCGATCATTACACACGCATGTGGTTGAAAACATGCAGGGGAAAAACTACCAGCTCACGTAGGGGAGTGGGATTTCTCCTTTTACTTTGGACACTGTTCACATCATTGAGTTTTCTAAGTGAATAATCCCGACACACAAAAAATTTAACAGTTAAAAAGCACTCAGAAAACAGCCCTTTTCTGCATTCCTCATCTTTAGTACAAACTTCTCACTCAAGTTCACCAAATCCAAAACTTGGTAGCTCTCCTGGGCTCCTCCTTTCCCTCACTTCTGAAATTTTATAAACAAACACATCTTTATCAATTTTAATTCCTTAGCATTGCTTCTGTCTATTCTCTCCATCCCATCCCCTCTGCCTTCATCATTTCTCTCTATAGCAGTCCACTAACTGGCTTCCTTTCCTTCATCTGTCACCCCCTCAACTCCACCTTTGACTTCTAGAACCCACACTAAAAGGAGGAAGCAAGCAAGCAAGCCACAGCACAGACTTAACCCTTCCAGTGGTTCCTTACAGCCTATGCAATAGCGTTCACTCAACTTAGTCTGCCCAGGACACCTGCCAAAACCTCATCTCCCACCATTTCCCCCATTGTGCTCCGTATTTTTCTAATAACAAACTTCTTGCAGTTCCCTAAATCTTCCATAATTTTGTTCATGCTATTTCCCTTAGTCTGGGATGTACTTCCCTTTCCTACCCTTGGTGAGAGTAAAATGACTTCTGCTTAAGAACTCAAGCCAAGCATCACCTCCTCCATCAAACTCTCTGCTCATTTTCCCTCAAATGGAATGCTCCTTCCTTTGTGCTCTCCCTAAATCTCCTACTGAACCAATAAAATCAAGTGGGAACTACCATGCATTGCACACTGCTGAGGGCCAGGAACTTAGAAGGTTTTGTGCATTCCATGCTAATGCTATTTTGAGGTAGGTAGGCTTCTGCATTTTATAGCTTATAAAATGTTGAAACTTCTCCCATTTTAGGAATGACAAAATAGAAGTCAGAAGGGTTAGCTGGGAAGGCAGGGGAGTGAGAACTTGTCCAAAACCTTACAGTAAAAAAGAGAGATTTTGATTCCAAATATTTCCAGCACCCACTGTGCTGCATCACTTCTATTAACATTTCATTGTACTTACTTGCTTACATTTCTCCTTTTCTTTGTAAAATCCTAATCTTGTGGATAGGGACTATTTCTGATTCATGCTTTGATCCTCAGACCTAGTACAGAGCTGGGCACACATCAGGAGCTCATAGATATTTGTGGACAGTGCAGCTAAGTGAGTCAGGGAGAGCAAGGCCATTACAGGTACAGGATTTGGAGTTACACAGCATGACCTTGAACAAACTATGACATCTCCAAGCCTCAGTTTCCCTAAAAGTGCAACAGTGATGAAAAGAACTTTGTATAGGGCTATTAAAAATAGTTAACAAGATGACACAAATACAGCACCTTCCACACAGCCTGGAACACAGTATAGTCTTAAAAATGCTGTCAATAGTTACAGTATCAATGAGGAAAAAGAAACTCATTATAGGGGCAAGCATCAGCCTGTAAGGGCTAAGTTTTGTTGAAGTAAGAAACTATCCCAGAATCTTAGTAACTTAAAACACCAAGGAGGGCACCTGGGTGGCTCAGTTGGTTGGGTGACTGCCTTAGGCTCAGGTCATGATCTCAGGGTCCTGGGACTGAGCCCCTCATTGGGCTCCCTGCTCAGCGGGGAGCCTGCTTCTCCCTCTCGCTCTGCCACTCCCCCGCCCCCGGCCTGTGCTCTCCTGCTCTCTGTGTGTCAAATAAATAAATAAAATCTTTAAAAAAACAAAAACAAAAACGCCAGTGATTTATTTGCACTCACTATACTTGCCCACTTAAGTTCTGGTCATTTACCTCTACTTTGTTCTCACTCAGGAACTCAAAATACAACCTCATCTGGAACATCACTGCCTACCCCACCTGGGGAAGGAAACATGGGAAACTGTGGCTCTTAAAGACTTCCACTGTTGGGGCGCCTGGGTGGCTTAATCGGTTAAGCATCTGCCTTTGGCTCAGGTCATGATCCCGGGGTCCTGGGATCGAGCCTCACATCGGGCTCTCTGCTCAGCAGGGAGTCTTCTTCTCCCTCTCCCTCTGCCTCTCCCGCTCGTGATCTCTCTCTCTCTCTGTCAAATAAATAAAATCTTAAAAAAAGAAAAGACTTCCACTGTTAAGCACACCTCACCTCCTTCCACACTTTATTGGTCAGAGCAACTACATGATCATAAGTTTGACAGGAGCAGGGAAATGCAATCTTACCTCAAAAGCCAGAAATACCACATCACTATTGACTACAGTGGAAATGGAAGAGCATTTCTTGGAGGAGTAAGTGCACCAGGTTCAGCAAATGGGAGAAAAGCTGAGGGTAGGCAAAAGGAAAGGAATGGACAAAGTGGGCAGAGATGAGTAAGTCAGGTCTGGGGAGGAGCATCTACGGTATGGCATGATGCAGCTGGATGTGGAGACTGCAGGAGCTGGGGCCAAGGAAGACAGGCCGTTTGAGACTGTTAGGGACATTTTTGCTGTAACAGTGGTCCTCTGGGTGCTGGGAACCCAGGAGATCGGGATGATATCGGAATTTAATAGGATCAATGTAGAGCTCTTTATATTCCAGTAGGAAGTATGTTTGTTCTGTTGTTACTTTGTCAAAAGTATATTCACATGTTATCTGTCTTCTTGCTTCACAACTTAGAAATAGCAAAATAATCTTTTTTCAAAATATTTTTCCCACTTAGATGGAGAAAAAGTTAACTTCTGGAAACCTACTGACAATAGGACACTGATCATCACAAAGAGCAGTTTCTCCTCCCTGGAAGGGGCTATACTACACGTCCCAGTCCTTGACTGAGTGTGGCCGACAAAGCTGTAATGTAATGATTCAAACGCTGCCTCAGAAAACGTCCCACAGACTGAGGCTGGGCAGATGCAGTGTGAAGAGAGTTTTATGTATGTGACATTATCTCCACCTGAGTTCCAGAGTCTCTGGTGTCAGCTGAATTTACAGAGCACAGAGAGGGGTCACCCTAGCATTTCTTCTGCGAGCATTAGGAGATAATGCCAAAATGCCTGTCCTGCCAAAGATTTGCTCTACTATTCTGTGGAGAGTGATTTTAATTCAAGTATTGATTTCTGCCAGAAATGATAACTCACGGAATTTTTTAAAAGACTGTATTTATTTGAGAAAGAGAGAGCCCGCACAAGTGGGGGAGGGGAGGGCAGAGGGAGAGGGAGAGAACCTCAAACAGACTCCCCGCTGAGCACAGAGCCCAACACAGGGCTCGATCTCACAACCCTGAGGTCACGGACGTGGGCTGAAATTAAGTCGGAGACTTACCGACTGAGCCACCAAGGCACCCCAACTCACAGGATTTTTAAATACAGTGCCTACTTGTAGGCACTGCTCCTGTGTGCACTAACCTCACACACACCTTCCTTTTCTTAAGTGCTTTACAAGTAAGTTGCCCTCAAAACGATTTAACCTTTATTGTGAGAGGGAGATAGTGAAGCAAAGAAAGATGGCAGCACGAGGAGTCAGGAAACCTTTTTCTGGTTTAAGTCCCTGCCCTTAAACTCCTATTTGGCTTAAGGAGTTCTGCCAGTCCCAACTTCAAGCTTTCACTCAGGAGTCTTCTAATGGAAGCAGCTGAGGGCCCAAGCCAGTTCTGAGGTCAATCCTAATATTGTTTTTAACCCTTGGCTCTGCTTGTAGCTCTCTCCTGAAATGGTGTCCTTTCCACTGAATAAAATCCCAATGTTTGTTGCTCAACCCTTTCAACTGCAAGAGAGATAATCCCAACTCGTAAGTAGCTAAGCCAAAAACAAAACAAAACAAAACCCCAAAAGGTATGAAGCTGTCCCCTGGTCCAATGGCAAACCTTGTGTGACAAGAAACCCAGGATTGTTATACTAAACCATTGAGATTTTCAGGGCACTTATTACTACATTGTAAGTGAACCTATCCTGACTACCGGGCTCCCTGCACACGACTGACCGCATCCTTCACCGCGCCCCCCCCCCCCCAACACACACCTGCTTAACCACCACGGTGGAACAAGAAGGGCTCTGACTGGCACTGCTGGGGTGGAATCCTTGGGCCAGATGAGGGGACTCTACGAAGTGCCAGCCCCAAGTCACAGGCCTTCCAACCCAGCAGGAGAGCAAGGTCTGCTACTAGAAGGGGCATGAGGAAGAGAAGCAGTAGTTACTAATCTACAGTATAGATTCTCTAAAACTAACTTTGACTCTGAGTAAACACCTGCTAGCCTATCAGCATAATCAGTGCACCCATGACGTGTTTTCATTTCCTTGAAAGCACCAGGAAGAAAATTCTCCATACATGGGAATACAGTTTTCTCTAAGAAAACCTGCCACAATGTTTGGATTAAACAAGTTGTATTTGTTTTATTCAACTGTAAGTGTGGCAAAGATCATGTACTGTTTAGATTATTTGAGCTTGTTCATTCAAAATCAACTCTTCTTTCCCAGCCTATGAAGACTTGCCCAAGCCTGTTTGAAAATTATACAGCCATCACTAATTGCTGCAGACAACTTCAGCTGGCTTCCGAGATCGGACACTATCTTTCCTTACTTCTTTTACACACTCCTATCTATACCACCTTTTCCCTAGTATTGAACACATACATTGTAAACATACAAAAGACAATGCAAATTTCATTTAGGTTTTCAAAAATCACCACATACTGAACAATAAATACTGTTAGGAACAAATATCTACACAAGAATATCCATGCTAAATTACCTACTATAAATCTAAAAGTAGACCAAATGAGGTTTATATTGCTCAAAGAATAATAAAAAGTAGTTGTTGATATGAAACATTTGTTATTCTCCTATTTCTCTGAACTATGGCAACCTTCGGGGAGAATCTTTTCATTCCCTTCCCCAACCCAACACATGTAAACAAACATCAGATATACTTTCCTTATCCACATACACTTGTGAAACCATCTTCACATTGGAAAATGATGTGAGAAATAAACCTTATGGTTTTGTCCCATACCAAGATGAAAACTAATCAAAGTATACATTAAGAAACTACTAAAATAGCCCACAAAGCATCTGTTCCAGCAAGAGAGTCTCACCTCACTACATTTCTTTCATGAATAACTATAAAAATATCTAAGCATCCACACATCAAAAACTTAATCTTACCATTTTAGCCAGAAGAGCATAAATTCAAACAGAATGACATAAGAACTATCAGCGAAGTCCTTTACTACATCTGCAATCAGAAACAGTGCTTAAAGCTAAAAATGCATTCAAATCTGACACATAATATATTCAAAAATTCAAACAAAAAGATATTTTCCCTTTATTTAGGAGATGGTTGCTCTTTTATATTTACTAATTTTCCTTAATACAGGCATACTTTCAACTGAAAAAAAAAAATCTCTCACTTCGTTTTTGTTCCTTATATCATGTGGTAAAATAGAAGGGAATGTCTGTTTCCCAACAGAAGATGCCTTTTCAAGAGTAATGTTACATATTCTTTATGTGTGTTTGGATTTTTTTTATGGTATCACACTCCATAATTCAGGTAGTCAATGAACTGAGAACTTAATTGATTATAGTCAAGAAATTGCCGATTTGTAGACACTGTGGAAGCCCAAAGAACTGTAAGGTAGTTATAAAATTTATTATTCATCACAACTAAGTATGAAATTATCTAAGTGAGTCAATATGTAAGTTGTCTTCTGAACAGGAATATAAAAGGTAAGGACATGGTAATATTTTAACTAACAACTGTACTCCAACCCTTATTTCTCTCTCTTCAACCTCAGACCCTACATTAACTACCAAACCAGCTTATCCTTTCTACTCATCTATCCAGCAAACACTTCAGATTCAATTTGAACTGAATTCAACATCTCCTTCCCCAAACTGGCCCTTCTCCTGGGACCCCTTTCTCAATACCCATACCTGAAACCTGGAGGTCTTCCTGTGTTCCCAGCCATCCTCCCATCTCTGCCACATGCAACCACAAACCCCAATTGTGCTAATTATGCCACAGACATTCAGGCGCTTCCACTCTTTTCACCCCTTTTGTCAGTTGCTAGGTCCTAAGAATTTCTGGATTATTTCTCCACTGTGCTAACTATTCGGTCTTAAATTATGCCCCTCCAAACCATCCTTCATAAATGCCAAGTAATCCTTGTAAATGCTAATTTAATGTTATTCTTCATACTCCCATCCTTAAAAACCTTTAGCCAATTCTCATCACTTGAAGATGAAGCCAAAACTGTTAAAAGAACAAATAAAGCCCAAAGTTAGTACAAGAAAGGAAATAACAAAAATTAGAATTGAAATAAATGAAAGACTAAAACAGAAATGATCAATAAAACTAAGAGCTGGTTTGTTGAAAAGATAAACAAAATTGGCAAACCCTTAGCTAAACTCACCAGGAAAAAAAGAATCAGAAATGAAAAAGATGTTACAACTGATACAACGGAAATAAAAAGGATCATAACAGACAACTATAAAAATTCTATGCCAAAAAATTGGACAACCTAGAAGAAATGGATAAATTCCTAGAACCATACAACCTACCAAACTGAGTCATGATGAAATAGAAAATCTGAACTAGCAAGATTGAAACAGTAACCAAAAACATCCCAACATTAACAAAGCCCACCATCAGAAGGCTTCACTGGTGAATTCTACCTAACATTCAAAGAAGAATTAATACCAATCCTTCTCAAACTCTTCCAAAAAACAGAAAGGGGTGGGGGGAGGCTTAAAAAAAACATTTTATGGGGCCAGCACTACCCTGATACCAAAACCAGACAAGAATTCCACAAAAAAAGAAAATTACAGCTCAATATCCCTGATGAACATAGATGCAAAAATCCTCAAAAAAAATTAGCAAACTGAATTCAACAATACTTTAAAAGGATCAATCACCATGATTAAGTGAGATTTAGTCTAAGGATGCAAGGATGGTTCAACATCCACCAATCAGTCAATGTGATACACCACAATAGCAAAAGGAAAGATAAAAATCATATGATCTCCTCAATAGATGTAGAAAAAGCATTTGACAAAATTCAGTATCTGTTTATGATAAAAACTCTCAACAAAATGGATATAGAGGGAATGTACCTCAACCCAATAAACACAAACTATGACAAGCCCACAGCTAACGTCATACTCAACAGCAAAAAGCTGAAAGCTCAGAAACAGACAAGGATGTCCACTCTTACCACTTTTATTCAACACAGTATTGGAAGTCCTAGCCAGAGCAGTTATGCAAGAAAAAGAAATAAAAGGTACCCAAATTGGAAGGAAGAAGTGCGGCACCTGGCTGGCTCAGTCAGGGGAGTATATGGCTCTTCATCTCGGGGTTGTGGGTCTAAGCCCCACATTGGATGTAGAGATTACTTAAAAATAAAATTGGGGCACCTGGGTTGTACATCTCTTGGGCATTCATCTCTTGGTTTTGGCACAGGTAGGGATCTCAGGGTCATGAGATTGAGCCCCACATTAGGCTCTGTGCTTGGTGTGGAGTCAGCTTGGGTTTCTCTCTCCCTTTCCCTCTGCCCCTTGCCACCACCCATACCACCCCCCCAAATGCTCACGCTCTGTCTCTCAAATAAATATTTTTAAAAATTAAATAAATAAAATCTTTAAAATAATTTAAAAATAAAAATAAATAAGTAAATTTTTTAAAAAAGAAAGGAGGAAGTAAAACTCACTATTTGCAGATGACATAATGTTATACATAGAAAATCCTAAAGACTCCATCAAAAAATTATTAGAACTAAGAAATGAATTCAGTAATGTTGGACACAAAATCAATATACAAAAATCAGCTGTGTTTCTGTACACTTATAACAAACCATCAGAGAAATTAAGAAAAAGATCCCATTTACCACTGCATCAAAAAAATAAAATACCTAATAAAGTTCACCAAGGAGGCAAAAGACCTGCATATTGAAACTACAAGACATCAGTGAAAGGAACTGAAGAGAACACAAATAAATGGAAAGATATTCTGTGTTCATAGGTTAGAAAAATTAGTATTGTTAAAATGCCCATACTACCCAAAGCAGTATACAGATTCAATGCAATTTCCATCAATATTTCAATGGTATTTTTCACAAAAATAGAACAATCCTGAAATTTGCATGGAACCACAAAAGGCCCTGAATAGCCAAAGCAATCTTGAAGACAAAGAACAAAGCTGGATGCATCACACTCCCTATACTTCAAACTATATTACAAAGCTGTAGTAGTTAAAACAGTATGGTATTGGTGTAAAGACAGACACGTATATCAATGGAACAGAGCAGAGAGCCCATAAATAAACCGTGCATACAAAGACAATTGCTTTGTGACAAAGGAGTCAAGAATATACAATGGGGAAAAGACAGTCTTAAACGGTGCTGGGAAAATTGGACAGCCACATGTATGCAAAAGAATTAAACTGGGCCACTATCTTACATCATACACAAAACTTAACTCAAGATAGATTAAAGACTTGAACATATAAGACCTGAAACCATAAAACTCCTAGAAGAAAACATAGGTGGTAAGCCCCTTGATGTCAGTGTCAGTGAGGATTTTTTTAATCTGACACCATAAGCAAGACAACAAAAGCAAAAATTAACAAGTGGGACTACATAAACTAAAATGCTTCTGCACTGCAAGGAAACCATCAACAAAATGAAAAGGAAACCTACCGAATGGGAGAAAATATTTGCAAACCATATATTCTATAAGGGGTTAATATTACAAATATGTAAAGAACTCCTACAACTCAATAGCAAAAACCAATCCGATTAATAAATGGGCAGAACAGGGTCGCCTGGGTGACTCAGTTGGTTAAGTGTCCAACTCTTGATTTTAGCTCAGGTCATGATATCAGGGTCGTGCTCCGGCTCCATGCTCAGTGTGGAGTCTGCTTAAGATTCTCTCTCTCTCTCTCTCTCTCTCTCTCTCTCCTTCTCCCTCTGCCCCTGCCCCCGCCCATGTGCCCTCTGTCTAAACACATAAAATAATCTTTTATAAAAATAAATAAATAAATAAATAAATAGGCAGAAGACCTGAATTTTTCCAAAGAAGATATACAGATGGCCACATGAAAAGGTACATGAAAAGATGCTCAACATCAATAATCATCAGGGAAATGCAAACCAAAATCATAATGAGATGTTACCTCACACTTCTTAGAATTGCTATTATCAAAAAGACAAGAAATAACAACTGTTGGGAAGGATGCAGAGAGAAAGAAACCCTTGTGGGAATGTAAACTGGTGCAACCACTATGGAATACAGTATGGAAATACAACAAATTAAAAATAGAGCCACCACAGGATCCAGAAATTCTACTAGTGGATTTTTATCCAAAGAAAATGAAAAATATAATATGCATCCCTATGTTCATAACAGCATTATTTACAATAGCCAAGATATGGAAACAACCTCAGTGTCCATTGATGGATGAATGGATAAAGAAATTGTGGTACATATATACAATAGCCTTAAAAAAATGAAACTTTGCCATTTGCAGTAACATGGATGGACCTCAAGGGCATTATGCTAAGAGAATTAAATCAGACAGAGAAAGAGAAATACTGTATGATCTCTCTTACATGTAGAATCTTAAAAACAAACAAACTCATAGATACAGAGAACAGATTGGAGGTTGCAAGAGGCAAGGGGTAGGGGTGAGAAATGAGTGACGTGTTTTTTGTGGGGTTTTTTTTAGTTTAAATTAAATAAAAATTTATGAATAAATAAAGTGCACCTCTGGCACATACAAAAATAAATAAATAACTGCTTATATGGCTTCTAAAAGTCTGATCCCAAATCCCCTCTTCAGCTTCACCTCCCACCACTCAACTCCCTACTATAACTACAAGCACACAGACCTCCATGGATCATATGTGCATCTCCATAAGTGCATCTCATGTCTGGCTTTGATTCTTGCAGAACACCCTGCCTCCCAACCTTCCTTCACCCCAACCTGGTTAACGCCTACTTATCTTCCAAGCCTCACTTGCAAGCTTCACTGTGACTAATTCCAGTAGGATTTCCCCCAACACAGCAAGCCTGGACCAGATGTTCTCTGATATTCTCTCTGGAACAGAGACTAGTTTTATTTTGTTCACTGTTGTACTTCCCACATCTAGAAGAGTTCCTGACACACAGGAGGCACTCAGTAACTATCTGAATGAAATGAACTAGAATGGAGAAAAGATGTTAAAATCCCTGTGCAGATTCAGTGGGTCTCCTGATCAAACAGAAATAAGGAACGCTAAGTGTGGCAACTATTCACAGCAAAGAATGGGATAAAATAGGAATCTAAGCCAAGTGTTAAATTCATTGGACAGAATTTGCAAATACATATAAGATAGTGTAATTCCAGTCATTATCTTAAGAAAAAGCAAATTTGATAAGGTAGCTAATTGTCATAACAATTATGTGAAATGTATCATTTTAAATGTCAGTTTTCTAAAAACATGCTTTATTCAGATACTCAACAAATTCTGTTGAATATTTCTGATACCAAATTGATGAAGATAAGTTTAGATATTTTCCATATGTGACAAACAGAAGCAAAAGGCAGATTATCAGACTCTGATGAAAGCAATGAGATAGTATCACTTCATTGGATTTTTAAAAGAATTTAAAAAATGATAAAGCATTAGATTTGTGAGTCCGATATTCTTTTAAATATGATAGGTATCAAAATACTTAAAGTTTTATCTTAAAACTCCTTTTAGCAAAGTACTATTTATGCATAATAACAAGCTTTAATTCAGCTTAATTTTATTAGGTGACTGCTCAGTTTATTTTACTACAATTCAAGTGTCTTCTCACACTTCTGCTGCTTTGTCCCAGCACCTCCCTCAGCGTCCACCGCCGTGAGCTCACACCATTTCCCTGTTTGTGATCACTTTCATTTTCTGGTTCCTGTGATCTAACCCCAAGTTCTCGCCGGGTTTGCAGCATTGCAGGGGAATGTATGAATCACACCCTCAAGACCAAAGCGGAGGGGAATAAAGCAAAACCTATTTTCATTGATTCACATTAGATACTTTAAAATCCTGATTTTTGCCCACAAACTTCAATTTTCTTCCTTGAGTTTTATGCCTGATTTGCAGTTTGGAAATACTGGCTTTCTAGTAAGTTGCTTGGACTGAATTTCCTCTGTTTTTCTTTCCAACTACACACAAGGCATTTTCCAGGTCAGCTGTGTGTTATTTGTCCCTTATCCACATGACACAGGACGCAAGTTAACAGAACTAAATATAAGCAGTGGCTGGTATACCCACTCTCTTTACTCAAACCCTATCAGGAACCAATTTATAAAATTATTCTGAAAATAAGTGCTGTCTCTAGCACAAAGCCCAGTTTTGAAGGGGCAAAACTTCCTTTAACATACTTAGCAAGGAAGCAGGCTTAGGTCCCAGGGAACAGCCTTCAACAGCCACAGCGTGACCTCAGGACATAGCTGCTTCTTGGCAGCCACAGTAAACACTTTTAAAAAAATAATCCCATTTCTTCCCCAAGTGGCTTTCACTTCTTTAGAGAAGCATTTTCTTTAGGCAGACAGACGAAAGAGGGTGGATCTTTGGTGGAGTTTTCTAAAGTTTCTTTGTGTTAACTATTACAATATACAGGTAATGCATGCAGGACAGCCGATGTCGTTGCCACATGCACTTGGCCTGGGTGCCAAATTAATGCCCTACTAGCAAATTATTACACAGCCACTGAATGTCAAAGACTAGCTTCCTTCCAGCACAAATTAATTTCATTAATAGACAACTTATTGCAATCAGTTTCTCCTGAGTCCAAGCAATTCAAAATACACTACAGCTTCTCCACAAATGAAAGAAAAACAGTTGATTTCTAAACAACAAAGAAAAAGGCATGACATTGTGCACCACCAGCATTTTCACAAAAATTCAGAACTCTTCATAGAAAAATTTTGGAATAGATAATTTTTCCAATGTATTTTATTGAAAAGAAGTATTTTATTTTTTAATTGTACTGGCAGACATCTCTTGAATGTATGCAGAATGATTCAATGCTATTCTTGTATTAGATGCCTAGAATCAAAACTAGGGGCATAAGTTCAAGAAAAGGTATCTGAAAAAAAGAAAGGGGGAAGGGAAAGGGAAGAAGGAAGGAAGGAAGGAAGGAAGGAAGGAAGGAAGGAAGGAAGGAA